>NC_066890.1:53731302-53867395 GCF_022985175.1 Labeo rohita
TTGGTCTCGTGAATCTATTAATGGTCTCCTGAATCTTATCAAAGTTATGCTTCATAAATTATTTATCAATCGTAATTCAATGCTGACTTTAGCGTGCATTTGACTGAATTGTTTGTTTTTGTCTTCATCTCCGATTACATATGTCTCTTATACGTTATACCTATACTTTTATAATGGCTAATATTGTTAATTAAAACTGACATTTAACAAAAAAGGCAGAGCTGTGCTTGTCATGTTTCATTTTATTATACACAGTGCACATATCGTCTAAATCACATATTAATATGTTTTAATTTTTTTAATGAGTACGAAAAGAGGGTTGTGGTTCTGTGGTTTTGAAGAAAACAAAGAGGCAGTGGTGTTTGATATCACTTCGTTTTATTGTAATGCGTGTAAGCGTTGCGTGAACCACATTTTTGTCGCTATTAATATGTTTAGGTGAAACAGAAGAGAGGCAATGCTGTTTGATATAACATTTCGTTTCACTGTAATGTTGTACATTCCCTGAACTAAATTTTTGCAGCTATTAATATGGTTAAATTAAAACGAAAAGAGGCAGAGGAGGTTGATATCATATTTCGTCGTATTGTAAATACATACAGTGAAGATAACCGGAGTAGAAAAGGCGAGCTGACAGACGTTATCAAGTACGCTGCTGTTCCATTTGCAGAATTACAGGACTTGCGTCGTACTTGCGTTCGTACTCCCAAGTCAAACTACCAAGTCCGAACTACAAAGGACGCAAGTCCGAACTTTGCGTACTTGGTATTGAGAAACGGCCCGAGTTCCGAAGAACGTCGCGCGTAGGATCGACACGTTGCCGGCGGATGGATGGAGGATGGCAAGGCGGTTGGCAACAACTGGACTGTGAATGGACAGGAGTATGCTGAGGGAAGTGACGAATCAGGAAATGAATTAGAAGAGATGGAAGTAGGTGGCGAGGGTTATGAAAAATGGGATACGGTTAGGAATAATAAACGGAAAAAGAAGCGACAGAGTAAATCGGATGAAAGTAACTCTGACAGGGGATCAACTGTGGAAGAAACGAGAGAGGAATACAAAGTGTTTGCAAAATTTATGCATGATGGAGACTTGTTTGAAGGTATGAATCCAATACTGTTGACAAAAGCGTTAAATAAAGAAATTGGTGAAATAAAGAGTGCTAGAATACTTAAACTGACTTTAACTGAAACGGAATATTGTTGATTATTTGTAGAGACTCAAAACAGCAAGAGAAAGCAATCAAAATGAGCAGGATAAATGGAAAGAAAGTGGAATGTTCTATGGCCAACAGCAGGAAATTTATAAAAGGAGTTGTTACAGGAATCCCGGTGAATATATCGGTAGAAGATGTGAAACGAAACATAACAAATGCAAATGTAAAAGAAATCAAACGTCTAAAAACAAACAGGAACGTAAGTTTAAATGATACCTCGATTATGATCACCTTTTGAGGAGGAAGTTCTCCCAGTAAAGATATACATTGGATACATGTGTTACAATGTGAGGTTATACATACCTCCACCACTTAGATGTTTTAAATGTCAGAGGTTTGGACATGTAGCGGCGGTGTGCAAGGGAAAACAAAGATGTGGTAAATGTAGTGGAGAACACGAGTATGGTAAATGTGAAGAGGGTGCCAAACTGAAATGCTGTAATTGTGGAGGGCAGCATAGCACAGCATATCGTGGCTGTGAAGTTAGCAAGAGGCAGGCTGAAGTACAAAGAATTAAGGTGATTCAGGGAATCGGCTATGCAGAGGCAGCAAAGAAGGTTTCAGGGGATGTAAAAATGGCAAAACAAAATGAAAGTGTTCAAAAAGAAATGGGAAAATGTCAAGGATGTGATAAGTTGAAAGAAGAGACTTTGATAGTGAAGAAGAATGATTTTGTATTGTTTATGGCGGAAATAATAAATTGTTCTGCACAGACGAAAAGCCGAAATGAAAGGATCAAAATAATTGTCAAATCAGCAGAGAAGTATCTAAATGTAAAAGAGTTGCCCTGGGAAACAGTCAGCGATACCCTTAATGAAGAAACCCAATCCTCTCAGACATGGGCTGGATCATCATAATGGTGTTGTCTATTCTACAGTGGAATGCAAGAAGCCTAATAGCAAATGGTCAAGAGTTTAAGAAATATATAGATGATTTAGCAGACAAACCTAATGTAATATGCATACAGGAGACATGGATGAAACCGCAGTTAGATTTTAGTATAAACGGTTACAATGTAGTTAGAAGGGACAGAGAATTTGGCAGAGGAGGAGGAATAGCAACATTTATACAGAACGGTATGAAATATAAGGTAGAACAAATAAATTTAAATTTCGAGTCAATTAGAAGTAAGATATGGACTAAAAGAGGTTGTATAGATATAATAAATTATTATAATCCATGTGAAAAACTGAGTCAAAGCATTTTAGAAGAGGTTGTGGGATTACAACAAAATAGCGTAATATGGTGTGGGGATTTTAACTCGCATAATTCACTATGGGGGAGCAAGAGTACTGATGCAAACGGTCTACTTATTGAAGAATTTATTGATGATAAAAATCTAGTATGTATTAATAATGGAGAAGGAACGCGATATAATAATATACATAATACAGAAGCGGTACTTGACCTAACATTTGTATCTAGTTCAATAGCAGGGATTAGCACTTGGGGTGTATTAAAAGACAATACTGTAGGGAGTGACCATTACCCGATAATGATTAAAGTTGGTACAGAAATATGTTTCGAAAAAGAGAATGGAATTCCCAGATGGAAACTAGAGAATGTAAATTGGGAAGCTTTTAAAGAAATTTGTGAAAAAAGATTTGTGACTCTTCGAGAGGAGAATCAAAAGGACATAGATGTATTTAATAATAAATTAGTTAATGAAATTATTCAGTCGGCTGAGGGTATAATACCTAAAAGCAGAGGGGTTAGACGTTCTAAGAGTGTACCATGGTGGAATAATGAGTGCAAAGAAGTTATTAAAGCAAGAAATAAAACATTTAGGAAACTCAAAAAACATCATTCTATGGAGGCTTTGATTCTATATAAAAGGGCTCAAGCAAAAGTTAGGAAAACAATTAAAATACAAAAACGTACATTTTTGAGACAATATTGCTGTAGTATTGGAAGAGAAGTACAATTATCAGATGTTTGGGGCATGATCAGAACAATGGGGGGGATCAGGAAAAATTATGAATTACCAGTGATGAGTAATAGAGATAAAACGGCTGTTAGCAATCAGGAAAAAGCAGAACTTTTAGTTCAAACATTTTTGAGAGTTCATAGCTCTGATAATCTTGCAGTAGAGGCCAGACAGAGCAGGAATAGAACCTTAATGGAATTCCCTAATACTTTACAAAAAGACGAGGTGTCAGAAAACCCCTTAGATTTGCCGCTTAACATGTTTGAGTTAAAAAGAGCAATAATTAGTGCTCGACAAACTACTCCAGGGAAGGATGGAGTATGTTATAAAATGCTGGCACACATGACAGAGAACACATTAGAAATAATCTTAATTTTGTTTACCCAAATTTGGGACACTGGACAACTGCCTTCAATCTGGAAACAAGCAATAATAATACCTATTCTTAAACCAGGGAAAGACCCATCAGATCCTTCTAGTTACAGACCAATTGCCTTGACTTCACATTTATGCAAAATCATGGAACAGATAATTACGGAAAGAATTACGTACTTCCTAGAAAGCAGATATCTTTTATCTCCATATCAGAGTGGGTTTCGTAAGGGTCGAAATACTATGGATTCTGTATTATGTCTTGAGTCAGATATAAGGAAAGCACAGACCAACAAAGAAGTAGTAATTGCAGTCTTCTTCGATGTGGAGAAGGCATATGATATGCTCTGGAAGGAAGGATTATTGATAAAATTAAAATCTTTGGGAATTAATGGTAGAACATATAATTGGGTTCTGGACTTTTTATTTAATAGGAAAATACAAGTGAGGGTAGGTGAAGAATATTCCAGAGTATATACTGTAGAGAATGGTACTCCACAAGGTAGTGTGTGTAGTCCATTATTATTTAATATAATGATTAATGATATATTCTCTCAGGTCGAACAAAACATAGGAAAATCTTTATATGCTGATGATGGGGCTTTGTGGATTAGAGGCCGGAATATACCATATATCAATAAGAAAATGCAAGCTGCAATTGATGAAGTGGAAAAGTGGACTAATAAATGGGGATTTAAATTATCTATTGCAAAAACACAGGTTATTTGTTTCTCTAGGCGACACAAAATTTCACCCCTTTCCTTGTATCTATATAGGCAACAACTGGAGCAAGTAAAAGTTGTTAGGTTCCTTGGGGTTTGGTTTGATGAAAAATTGATATGGAAGGTGCATTTGAATAAAGTTAAGGACAAGTGTAAAAAGGTCATCAATGCAGCAGTGGGGCATTTAAATCATCCCCGGTATCATCAATGCAAGTGGAAATGGGAGAAATCAGAAAGAATCAGAAGGATAAAATTAATGATGGCATATTGGGTCAGTCTCCAAGGACAAAATGAAAAACATCCTGTCAAAAGTATATTAAAAGAGTGCTGGGAACACAATGAAACAAATTACACAAGTTTTGGGTGGATAGGCGATGCGAAAGCAAGAAACGTAGGTCTACATCAATTGCAGTATAGTAATACAGTCCCACTTTCTCCCATTCCTCCCTGGTTATTTCCTTTGCCAGCAGTAGATCTTAGAATACAGCAGGAACTAAAAGACAATTCTAATAACATTCCAATATGGTATACAGTGCAGAAGTATTTTGAGGAACATTTCCCACAGTCACAGGTTATATTTACAGATGGATCCAAAGATCCTGAAACAGGATGTGCTGGTGCAGCAGTGTATGTTCCAATGTGTGAGTTCTATATTAGGAAAAGAGTAACCAACCATCTCTCAGTATACACTACAGAGTTACTGGCAATATTATTGGCCCTAAATTGGATAGAAGAAATGGAAATAAATAATAGTGTCATTGCATCTGACAGTTTTTCAGCACTTGAAAGTATAAAATCTGGCAGGTCATCAGCTAGGATGGATATTGTCTATAATATATTTTGCAAAATGTACGATCTGAAAGTTAAGGGCATATCTACACAATTCATTTGGGTTCCTGCTCATACTGGAGTGGAGGGAAATGAGAAGGTGGATATTCTGGCTAAACAATCTCTAAGAATAAAGGAAATAGATCTATGTATTCCGTTAAGTAAAGCCGAAGCGAAAGTATACATCAGGAAATATACACAATCCGTTTGGCAGATGTATTGGGATGACCATGAAACAGGCAGACATTTATACAATATACAAAAATCAGTAGATGCTGGGAGAATAGGGAGTAGGAATCGAAGGGAAGAAAATATTATTACACGCCTTAGAATTGGACACACTGGACTTAACAGTACATTATATAGAATTGGCAAGCACCCGACTGGGGAGTGTAGACACTGTAATCAACAAGAAACAGTTGAACACGTTCTACTTCAATGTACCAAATACAATAATGAGAGATATCGTCTCTTTCAGTCAATGAAAAAGGCAAATCATCATGACTTTTCTTTATCTGGTTTATTGGGGAAAACAGCTAATAAGATATATGATGATATTATTAAGTTTATACAAGAATGTGAATTAAGCAAAGTAATATAGAATATACATAATGCATCATTTTTTTATTGTTTTATTTTTACTTTTTTTATTTTTTGGTTTGTTGTCCCTATGGTCTTTCCCTTCTCTACCCATCATATTAATAAATGCATACATCCCGATCCACACTCCAGTCCAGTCGGTGGCGGTAATGCACCATTAAGCTGGTTTGCCAACCGCCATAAAACACCAGAAGAAGAAGAAGAAGAAGAAGAAGAAGAAGAAGAAGAAGAAGAAGACTTCCACTGCTGAGAAGCTCGGAGATGTGAGTCGATAGAGTTTCCTGCGGGTTGTTTATACAAAAAACTCGCCATCATGTAGGCAACGTACGCTTCAGTAAGACGGGATTGCAAACTGTTTTTATTTGTCATTAGGTGGTCAGCGAGTCCTTATATAGTCTCATTATATGGCAGAATGGGGGTATGGGGGCGTTTCATTACCGTTTCATTTGACAAAACTAGCATCTTGATCTTATCATAGTGTATACAAACAGAAACGAAACGGCAACCTGTCAAAATAAAAGTACAGTTTAACATGTAACAGAAATATATGTCTTGTATTACTTTTGTGCAGTAAAATCTAGGTCTTTTATATTCTTCCAAATTTAAATGAAACAATTAAATTATAAAAAATAAATATTACTACAAGATAGAGGGCTGCATTGGGATTGGGACCCAACGCAAATATCGCGGGAGCGGGCGGTTTGAACTTTGCTGCGGGCGGGAATGGGCGGCTAAAAAAAAAAACACTGCGGGATCGGAAGGTAGCCTAGCGACAAGATGGAGATGTCATGGCTTTGGTTAATAATTGCAAAACTGCTGTTTTCATGTAGTTTATCATTGTATTTTTTTGCAAAGCAGTCTATTTTTATGTGCCGTGTGATGGTGCAACGTTTTTGATAAAAACGAAATTATATTCGAATGTATTGTGTGTTTTGTCTTTCTGTGTTCTCATAGGCTAGCTGCTTTCAGACATGCTTTCAGCACATTTACACCAGGATCAATCAAGCCTACGAAATACTTCAATAGCCAAAATCAAAGTATTTGAAGTCTAAAGAAACGCGGGGTAGCCTAAGCATTTTAGATGTCCCCGATAGCCCAGGCTACTATTCATCTTCCCTACCGGTGCGTCAGAATACATGCAGGCCAGGGAAAGAAACAAACATGAATCTCTTTAATAATAGCAATACAATTACGTTTTTTTTTTTCCTGCGGGACGGGAGAAGACACAAAATCAATGCATCTCTATTATCGTGCAGGAATAATTTCTCAGAGTTTTGCGGGTGCGGGCGGGAGTGGACATACATATCGCGGGAGCGGGCGGGAGTGTAACACACACGTTGCGGGAGCGGGCGGTAATGGTCAGAAATTTGGCGGGTGCGGGCGGGAGCGGGATGAAGAAAACAGTCCCGCGCAGGGCTCTACTACAAGATTAACCACTTAATTGTAGAAAAAAAAACTACAATTAGTATTATTATTAATACTTTTTAAGAAAAATCAGAAAAATTAAAAAGAATTTTTTTTTTTTTTTCATTATTGCACAGAGCTGTAAACCTAGGGGAAACAGTGGTTTTTGCTATATTACTGTAGCTGTTGGTGTTTTACGTAGTTGAGGTTTTAGGATAGCATATTTCATAGTTTCTGATGGTGCGTAAATAAATAGGGTAGTTAATTACAGATCATATATGGATTTCCATTATTTAATAGAAAGGCCACAGAAATTTAAGGGGACGTATTATTTTCTGTTACAGTAGTAAATGCATATTTATAGCTTTAGTCATCAAGTTATATTTAGAAAAAAAAAAAAAAAAAGTTAGCCTATTTAATTTCGGTAGCCTACGGGGAGAAAGTTGGACCTTCTGACTGGCGTCAAAAGATAGACTATAAATTACTTTAAATATTAACATATTAACATGTCTGTCTTAATGAAAGAAGATATATATCTATATAGGCTATATGTAAAGTTTGCCATAACAGAAACATGAATCCCCATAATTTTCACACCACTGACTTTTTTCACATTTTTCTTTCACAATTTTCACATTCTGGCAAACTGTATAAACTGAATTATACATGCAGACACTCAGAGGATGAGTTTTAAATGGCTATTTAGTTATTCAGAGAATACATTTTATATATATATATATATATATATGAAGAGTTTCGTTGCAAAACGAGATATATCCATTTTGAGAAATGTTGGTTATTTGACATTATTATTTAAGACATCAACAGTCAAGTTCATTCACAATTTTTGTACATTAAACTATTACTTGAGCTCAGTGAAGGCCAGGGACACAATATTTTTCAAATCCAGGATATTTTTTATTTAATTTTATGTCCATAAATAGTTCATAAATAAGTCAAAAACCATGCCAAAATGCAACATATTTATCTTAACATTGTCAAACATCTTAAATTGGTTAAAAAAAAACAATACATCATAAATATATGGAATAGTATATACAAAGATTGATTAATAATAATAAGATTCTGAGTTAGTTTTGGCCAGAACATACACAACATAACATAACTTTTTTTTTTTTTTTTTTTTTTTTTGCAAAACGCTATAAACGTAGCCTACGTGACTGACAGCTCGCCTACAGTATAAACAAGTAAATGGTAAACGTTTTTTAGTTAGCCTATTGAATCCTCTTTTTAAAAATATATGTTTTTTGTTTTGATATTATCGTTAAATCAATGAGCAAACTCGGAGCACTTCACCGGCATTGACTCTCTTCCCAGGGGATGCTGCGCTCGCGTGATCCTAACTCCTGACGTCTGTCCTAACCACCGCAGCATTTTGATTTTAGCTTATTTCGCTGTGCAGCTCAGTCCTCTTTGCTCATCCGATATTTCCTATTTCTTGTTTGTATTTTCGCGCTCTTGTCGTCGTTGATTCGACCCGCAAACCGAAGCGTACAGTATCTGCGCGCTGCTGCCAATAGGTATCTAAAACGTCACCCGTAGTGTAGTGTTCATGTGAAATGTAGGACGGAGGGGACAAACGACCCAGAGCGTCTCTGACATGATTTGCATGATTGGCTCATGCTTCACCGGCCAAACTGGCTGGTAAGTTTTTATCAATACCCGCCAAAATGATTTTTAACCCGCATTTGGCGGGTTGGCGGGTGTTAATTTCGAACCCTGGTTATATCGCACTTTGTAAAGAAACTGGTCTGGCGGATATCGCGTTTTGTGAAAAAATACATTTTATAGTAGGCCTTAAATGTACATTCTTGAATTGTATTAATGGCAGCAATTCACACATAGATTAAGGTACATCTGAACAGTGATTTCCAATAATAAAATCCAAATGTCAAAAAATGGCGTTTATCGCGTTTTGCAACCAAACTCTTCATATATATATTAGGGATGCACGATATTATCGGACTGATATCGGAATCGGCCGATAATGGCTTTAAAAGTAAATATCGGCATCGGCCCGATATGAAAAATTATGCCGATATGTCTTGCCGATAAGGGAAATATGTTAACTTGGTGTGCAGGGTGCGCTAGCGATTAGATCAGGTCAGCAGTGTGGCTCATTCTTGAAATAAAGTTTTGCCTGAATGGTAATTGCATAAATGGCTTTATTTAAACTGAGAAAGGATGTACAGAATGAGGCTTTGGTGTGTGATAACAGAGCAAACAATTATAGCACGTGGCAGGTCCTGTAATGCCTGTTCGGCAAGAAGTAGGGATGTCAGTTTTCGATTATTTCCATGATTGATTGTCGTTTAAATGTTAACTTTAATGCAAACTGCGTCTATTGTAGTGACATATAGTGACATGACAGGATGTGCAATGCCACTCGAAATGCCAGCGTCCTCAACCGAATTATTATTTTTTTTTTTTTTTTTGTCTTAGTAGCAAGTAGCATGACTATGAAACAAATAGATGTAAATATGGTCATCTGATAAAAAATGAAGAGAGCGCGCTGCTGTTCCGTTTGGGATCATTTTACTGTATCATACCAGTCACTAGACCGTTGAATGTGCCTTTTTTTAAATGCTTTCACGGTGCTCGTTGTTGTATTTTGAAACAGGATCGCAATGTTTGCAATTGACATGATCAGCATTTAAAATAAACTGATCCCAAAAGTATTTACGGCGCGCGGGCGGTGAACCTCTTTCACCGACGGCGCTAAGGCAGAACACACCGTTACTCATACGAACATTTTTACGTGAGTATTATGACACAAATGAGGTACAAAGCCTTTTTTTTAATAATTGATTAGCAGGCAAATGTTATACATAGCGACCAAGGTCGGATTCATGCCGTTCGAGTCCATAGATTTAAAGCAATAGGCGGTTGTGTTCTGTTTTGCCGGTAGGTTACACATTTCCATGAACTATAATAAATAATATTTATAGTTTCTTCCAAATCCTCATCATCTCACCCTTTAATTTCGCAGGTTTATTATCTTGTCATTCACTTTTAATCCATGTTTTCGTATCTCTTACTGTGGTAAACATGCGGGTGGAAAATAAAAGATTTCCTGGTAGTGAATTAAAAATTCGTTCATACGATTTATTAATTCGTTCCCTTATTTTACAAATTAACAAAAGAATAAATCGTAGGAACGAATGAACCAGTTGTAGTCATGAATTTTGTCCTGTTCGTGTCCCGCAGCCCTGTCAAAGCGCAGTGCAGCATATGAAACAATTAGCCTATTTGTGGAAATTATAATTAAACATGAATTAGTGACTAAATTTCTATTACTTTCCAAGTTGATCATGCGAAGAGGTGCTTTTGGTGTGATCGCTTCGTGTATAGATCCTGGTTTGTATTTGCTGCTTCAGCAGGAGCGCGAAAGTGCTCGCAGCGCGCTGCAAAATGAAGCGAATATTGAGGAAACAAAGGCGGACCCAGGATTTGGTTTTCAAGTAAAAGACCGCTTGGTAAACCAGAGAAGATGAACATGTTGGTATTAGTGTGCAAAAAAACAAACAAACAAACAAACAAACAAAAACATGCAAGCACTGTCACAGTCAGTCAGTTTAGTTTTACTTTAATTTTGAAAAGCTTGTTATCTTTGCCATTTGTCTCAGGTTATGGAGGCTTTCTTTTTTATGTATTTGATTCCTCAGTGTTTGCTAAACGTTCTGTAATTTATTAGTCGGCATATAATACAACATGTGGTGTATTCCGGGTATGCTTTTTATTGTTTCCAAACAAAAGGATATATCGGTATCGGTATCGGCATCGGCCAAAATGAACCGAAAAATATCGGCATATCGGATATCGGCAAAAATCCAATATCGTGCATCCCTAATATATATATATATATATATATATATATATATATATATATAATAATTACCAAGGTCCAGGCCTGATTTTACTACAAAGGCACCTTGGGGTTTTCTAGGACAAATTGAACAAATTAACAATTCTGTTTAGGTTGTGACAGCTTCATACTGAAATTCGCTGCCATAAGTACACATACTATTTATGATCTGCTGTATAAAAATCACACGCATACACATTTTCACATCACTTTACATATATATATTTTTATATTGTATATTTTTGTCCTACTACCCCAGATAGTATTTATAATTAACTGTTTACTTCTTCTTCAGGTGTGTCTGGTGATGATACAGACAAAGTGTCAGTGCTGGAGGGAGATTCAGTCATTCTACACACTGATGTTGACAGAAAACAAGAAGACAGAATTACATGGTATTTTAATAACATCCGTATAGCTCAAATCAGTGGAGGTCGGAGTAAGATTTGTATAGATGATCTGTGTCCTCAGAGATTCAGAGACAAACTGAATCTGACAGACAGATCTCTTATGATCATAAACATCAACACCTCAGATGCTGGAGTTTATAAACTAGAGATCGCCAGCCGTAACATCGAAAAGACCTTTAGTATTACTGTCCATGGTGAGTCATTTAGTGTTTTAAAGATTACAGTGTTACAAGGTTATGTATGTTAAAATCACATTAATGTGTTTATTATAGCAGTGACTTTTGTGTGCATCTGTATTTATATATAAATTATTTAGATCATATGCTGCTTTAAAAACATTTGCTGTTGAATTGAAATTGTAGAATTAATTCATTTGACATGACTAATAAGTACAATACGATTGCAAACCAGAATTTATTTTGGCGAGCTGTTAGTTTTAGTTCATAATTCAGATGTTGGTTTGTGTTCCAGATGTTTCTGCTGCTGAACGAGATCAAATGAACAGAAAGTCAGTGAAGGAGGGAGAATCTGTCACTTTAAATCCTGGTGTAATAAAAACAAATGATTTGATCACATGGTATTTTAATGACACTCGTATTGCTGGAATCAAGGCTGTAAATACCAGTACAAATGTTCATTCTGTTGTTGATGAGACGTTCAGAGTTGGACTAAAGCTGGACAATCAGAATGGATCTCTGATCATCACAAACGCCAAAATCACAGACTCTGGACTCTATAAACTACAGATCAGCAGCAGCAGATTCAGCATCATTAGGAGTATCAATGTTACTGTCACTGGTCAGTATCATTTAGTCATTAACCTGAATGACTAATTTCCCATGAAAATTTAGAATGCAGTTTACTATTTTTTATTAGGGCCCGAGCACTGCAGTGCGAGGAACCTATTGGAATTGCTCCGTTTCTTCTTCTTCTTCTTCTTCTTCTTCTTCTTCTTCTTCTTCTCCAAAGTAAAAAGTCTTTTTGAGGGCCTAAACATGCTCGAAAACTCACGAAACTTTGCACACACATCAGTCCTGGCGAAAATTTACATCTGATATAGTTTTCAGAAGTGGGTGTGGCAAAATGGCTCGATAGCGCCACCTATAAAATTTCAACGGAGTGCGCCTCGAGCTGCGTTTCACGTACATGTACGAAACTCGGTACACAGGTGTAGCACACCAATACCTACAAAAAAGTCTCCTGGTACAACATCCTAAACCCAACAGGAAGTCCGTTATATTGAATTTCCTGTACGATTTTTGTGCAGTTTTTGCCTTTTTCAGGCCTCGTACTTTAACGAACTCCTCCTACAGTTTTTATCCGATCATCTTCAAATTTGCTGAGTGTTATCATAAGGCCCTTGCAATGTTGAATTGCGAAGCTTTTGAGTTTTCGTCGAGGGGTGTGTCCGTGGCAGCCTGACAAATTTCGACGTGTCGCCATGAAAAAGGAACTGGCTGTAACTTAAGCATACAATGTCCGATCTGCCTCAAACTTTACAGGTGTGATAAGAGTCGGGTCCTGAACACATGTCAGTGCTCATATTCAGTTATAGTCACAGCGCCACCTGCTGACAACAGGAAGTGACATGTTTAACACTGTTACGGACTCCTAACAACATATTAAAAAGCATTAGCAAGTTTTAAATAGGCTAACAACATGTTACAATCATGCTACAACATGCTAGCAACACTTAGCTAAGAGCTAAAGCATGCTATTAATACAAAGAAAAAAAAGTGCTGTAACTCATGCATACAATGTCTAATCTGACCCAAACTTAATATTCAACATGCTACAAACATAGTAAAGCATGTTAGCAACACTTAGCTAATATGCTAAAGCATGCTAATAATGCAGTGAAACAGGAAGTTACTGTAACTCAGGCATACAATGTCCAATCTGCCCCAAACTTAACATGTTTGATAAGAGTCCTGGCCTGAACACATGCCCATGCCCGTATTCAGTTATAGCCATAGCGCCACCTGCTGGCAACAGGAAGTCACATGTTTAATGCTGTTGTGGATGCCTAGCAACATTTAAAAAATATCAACAAGTGTTAAATAGGGTAGCAACATGCTACAAACATGTTATAACATGTTAGCAACACTTAGCTAATTGCTAAAGCATGCTCTTAATGCAATGAAACAGGAAGTTACTGTAACTCAGGCATGCAACGTCCAATCTGCCCCAAACTTAATATGTTTGATAAGAGTCCTGGCCTGAAAACTTTTACATGCCAATATTCAGTTATAGTCATAGCGCCACCTACTGTCAATAGGAAGTGACATGTTTAACACTGTAATACACTATTAGCAACACTAAAAAGCTATTGAGTACTAAAGTAGTTAAAAACACACTCAAACATGCTCGCAACACTTACTTAATACTAAAGCATGTTGTTAAAGACATAAAACAGGAAGTTTTTGTAATTCATGTAAACAATGTCCAATCTGCCCCAAACTTCACATGTTTGATAAGAGTCCTGGTCTGAAGATATATACATGCCCATATTCAGTTATAATTATAGCGCCACCTCCTGACAACAGGAAGTGACATGTTTAACGGTGTTACAGACTCCTAACAACATATTAAAAAGCATTAGCAAGTTTTAAATAGGCTAGCATCATGCTAGAATCATGTTAAAACATGCTAGCAACACTTAGCTAATAGATAAAGCATGATATTAATACAAAGACAAATTGCTGTTACTCCTGCATACAATGTCCAATCTGCCCCAAACTTAATATTCAACATGCTACAAACATAGTAAAGCATGCTAGTAACACTTAGCTAATATGCTAAAGCATGCTAATAATACAATGAAACAGGAAGTTACTGTAACTCAGGCATACAATGTCCATTCTGCCCCAAACTTAACATGTTTGATAAGAGTCCTGGCCTCAACACATGCCCATGCCTATATTCAGTTATAGTCATAGCGCCACCTGCTGGCAACAGGAAGTGAGATGTTGCACTCTGTAATGAACGCAACAATTTTTTTATATCAACAAGTGTTAAATAGGGTAGCAACATGCTAGAAACATGCTATAACATGTTAGCAACACTTAGCTAAGTGCTAAAGCATGTTATTAATGCATTAAAACAGGAAGCTACCGTAACTTAGGCATGCAATGTCCAATCTGCCCCAAACTTAACAGGTTTGATAAGAGTCCTGGTCTGAACACATTTACGTAACAATATTCAGTTATAGTCATAGCGCCACCTACTGTCAACAGGAAGTGGTGTTTAACACTGTGATACACTATTAACAACACACTAAAATAAGCCACTGAGTGCTAAACTTGCTAAAAACACACTGAAACATGCTAGCAACACTTACTAAGTGCTAAAGCATCTTGTTAAAGCCATGAAACGGGAAGTTGTTGCAATTCCTGCAAACAATGTCCAATCTTTCCCAAACTTCACATGTTTGATAAGAGTCCTGGCCTGAAGATATCTACATGCTCATATTCAGTTAAAGTCATAGCGCCACCTGCTGGCAACCGGAAGTGACATGTTTAACACTGTGATGGTCTATTAAAAGCATAGCAAAATATGCCATATTGTGCTAAATATGCTAGAAACACTTTCTAAGTGCTAATGCATCCTAGTAATGCCATGAAACAGGAAGTTGTTCTAACTTAGCCATACAATGTCCAATCTGCTCCAAACTTCATATGTTCGATAAGAGTCCTGGCCTGAACACATCTAAAAGCCAATATTCCATTACAATTATAGCGCCACCAGCTGGCAACAGAAAATGACTTGTCTTACACTAACTCAAGCAAACCATGTTCAATCTGCACCAAACTTCATATGTTTGATAAAAGCGCTGACCTGAAGACGTCTACATGCCAATATTCAGTTATAGGCATAGCGCCACCAGCTGACAGCATAAAGTTTGGCACATCTAAATGACTTTGATATATTCCTCCTAAATTTACTATGTTAAAAGGATAGTGCCCACCGTTCGCTGTTTCCCTAAAGCCACCGGTCGGCGGTGAGCCCGGGTGCGAGGGCCCGTTCATCGCTGCTTGCAGCTTTAATTTAAAATGCATTCACTATGTGAATATTATTATCAGCCACTCTTAAATAATATGAGAGTTCTCATCTTTTTCAGAATTAGCAAGAGAACATTTTTGTGCTCTTGTTCTTCTTCTTCTCCTGTTTGCTGCTGCTGCAATCACAAGTGCCAGAAAGGGAAATAAATAGTGAGTATTACTTACAGATGGTTTAACAAGATTGAAATTAAGAGATTTATTGTGTGAAAATAGTTTTAAAGGTTTTTTTTTTTTTTTTTTTTTTTTTTTTTTTTTTTTTTAACTAATGTGTGTTTAACACAATGCAGTGCAGTGAGGTAAGATAAAGGGGAAAAATACTTACGGCAAACTATTGAATGTACAAAAGCTCTGTATTTCAGATACATGTCTATCAAAGAATCATGAAAAAATGCACACACAAGTTTTTAGCATTTAATAATAATAAATATTTCTTGAGCAGCAAATCAGCATATTACAATGGTTTCTGAAGGATCATGTGACACTGAAGACTGGAGTAATGATGATGAAAATTCAGTTTTGCATCACAGGAACATTATTATTATATTTTACAATATATTCACATAGAAAACCATTGTTTTAAATTGTAATAATATTTCACAAGTTCTATTGCATTTTAGGTCAAAAAATAAAAGCATTCTGTAGTATTTTGTGTTTGTTTAACTGAAACATTAATCCTGTTTGTTTCTTTTACTCTCTGTGAATCTGTTTTCACAGGCTTCCTAATCAGACTGACACGTTTTTGGAGAACCCTCCTAATGGGATGTCCCCTAATCAGACTGATGCTGCCAGTGAGATGTCAGTGTAACATACTTGTTTTTTTTTTTTTTTTCTCCAAAGGAAACATTGGAGGATTCCTATTCACAGACACAGTGTCATAAGATTTCAGTGGAGATTTTAGTAGTTGGTACCAATAATATTGTTTTACCTTGGCATCTTGACGACACTACCTACACTACTTGCATGACACTGCAGCATTACTTTAAACCAGGGGTGGCCAAACTTGGTCCTGGAGGGCCAGTCTCCTGCAGAGTTTAACTCCAACTTGCCTCAAAAAACCTGCCAGAACATTTCTAGTTTCCGGTTTAGGTGTATCTAATTGGAGTTGGAGCTAAACTCTGCTGGACACCGGCCCTGCAGGGCCAAGTTTGGGCACCCCTGCTTTGAACTGAAGTTTATAGAAGGAATGCTTGAGAACTGAAAATTTTCACTGTCCACATTGTGTATTTATTTATTTGCTAAACAAAGCTTTGTGGTTAAAGGCAGAAAGTTCAAATCCTGCAACAGTAATCCATGAAGTGTCACCATTATTTAGACTCTGAAACTAAGGGACTTAACCATGTAATGCCTGACATTAGGGCTGGATATATGTATTTACATCATAATACTAGAGAAAGAGGCAATAATTAGAGATGGAGAAAAAATACAGAAATGAATTGCAGAACACAGGTAATGATTCATGTTTAAGCTAGAGATGGCATGGGGGAAAAAACAGTTTTTATGCCTAGATGTCCTAGTGATGAGACTTGGTCACTAAACAGTGCTGTGAGATCCAGTGTAAATCACTTGAATTCAGTGAAGAACTCAAATGAAAATTAATCCTGCTACAGTTACTACTGGCAGCTGATATAAATAATTGTAATTAATCATAATTAATTGTAATTATTTATATACATTTTCCTTTTGAGCTAAATCGCTACAACTTTTTGAGATTTTTATTTATTTATATTTTGTTAGACATCACCATTAAAATACTGATGAGTTTAACTGCTTTTGTGCAAAGCAGAAGTCAAAGCTTTGAGCATTATAATGGCAGGAAAGGAAAAAAATACACTTCAACCCCAGACAAAAAAAATGTACAATATAAACTGCTTAATATTCCATTTTCAGTAGGATTTTCTAGATATAAATCCACACCACAGTGTGAAACGTTTCTTTTCTTGACGTATCAAAAGTATGTATTTTCATATTTTACAGCAATATTGATTAACTTTTTGAGATTTTTATTTATTTATATTTTGTTAGACATCACCATTAAAATACTGGAGTTTAAACGCTTTTGTGCAAAGCAGAAGTCAAAGCTTTGAGCATCGTACAAAAACAAAACGGACAAAAACAAACAAAAAAAAAAACTCAAGTATTCAGAATAATTAAATTTTACCATATATTTTTCCAGATACTACTGATTTTGGTAATAAACATAAATCTACATATGCATCCGAACTCAAGCTACTATCAAATGTGTATTTCTAAAAGACAAAAAATATATATATTATTATTAATTTTATCAGGAACCATAAACCTGTTTCTTGATTTTAAACAGTATTACTTATTAAAACATGCATAACTAAGAAAAAAAAAAATTTTATTAGGATATTTATTTTGTTAAAGAAAAATTACCAGATTCTGACCATAAGGAATACCTTAAAGCCACAATGTACCATCTGGTTTTTAAAACTTTCACATTGTAGCAGAAATCTGCCTTTAAACTTGACATTTATTGTGATAATTATCCATATCTACTGATATGAAAAAAAATAATAATAATAATTATCGTGACCATTTTTTGGCCATATCGCCCAGCCCTACCTGACATATTATGGAAGAGTTTATTTAACCTTCAGACAAACTATTTTATTGTTAATGCTGTCTGGATAATGGACATATTTTTAGCAAACTTTTGATCAGAAATATGTGCATCAACTATGGCACAGGCTCTACAGGGTTAATAAATTCACTGTGAATATAAATTACATTTTTATATATTACAGGGTTTCTGCGGGTCCCTAAAATATGTTAAATTTAGATGTATTAAATGTAAGGCCATAAAATGTCTTAAATGGTACAAGAAAGTCTTAATTATGATTCCAAGAGGTCTTAAAAGTGCCACCTGCTGGCAAAGAATGAATGTGCATGTTTCATAAGTAGATCTGTCAGTTTTTGTTCAGACCAATGCGAAAATAAAAATATTTTTATACTGCAAACACAGATGTGAACCGGTGGATCAACAACAAGCTAATGATACATGTAGATGTTATTAAATTAATATAATAATTGATTGATAATTGCTTAAATTTATATAACTGATACTTTTGACTTATCTGTTTTCTTACAAATGGTTTAAAGACTAAATGTAATTTTTTAGTTATCCTTGTATATAGCTGTGTGTATAGTTGTATAGTATATGAAAAAAAAAAAAAAAAAAAAAAACAAACAAACAAAAAAAGCACTTTGCTTTTTTCCTCAATACATTTTTTCCTTTTTAATCTGTTATTCTGTTTTCTTTATCTGTCTCTTTCAGTATAATTGATAAATAGCTTGTTTAGCCATGCTTTGTTTGTCCAGTGTGATTTGTATCATGTAATTTTGTTTTGTTAGTGGGTTTGTAGAATATCATTGCTAAGATAATAATGATCACCTTTACTTGAATACCTTCACACAGTCAGTATTTGCCTGTTTTCAATATTTGCCTGTTTTTAGAATTTTTTTTTTTTGTCTTTTTTTCATTATTTGCCTATTTATAGACTATTATTTTCTTTGCTTTCTTTAACTTAGCTATGAAAAACTGCCTTAAAGTTAAGCCTGCATAAAATCTATTCTGTCTGTATGGAAATTGAAATATCTTTCTTAAATGCAATTAAAAACATTTAAATTCCTCATATAAATGCCTTTTTTTTCCATCTTTACATTCTGAAGCATGATTTTTACTCTCTGATTCATTAGTGTTTACCTTTAACATTTTAGCAAGATTGAATAATCTGATATTTTTGGATGTGTACCATGGTCTTTAGACGTACATGATTATGTAGACTTAAGTTGACTTATCACCACTCCAGTTGACGTATCCACCACTTTATTTTAATCTCACGTTTTTCTCAACACACAGCAGATCATATTAAGATCATGTTAGCTACTTTTTCCTAAAGGGATGATTTCAGCTTTTCTGTTCATTTCTGCAGATGAGCTTGTTGAATAATGATGAATCACTAATGTGAAATGTGTTTTTCTGTTGCTAAAACATATCTATATCTGTTCAGTTCTTATTATTTTTGTTAAACATGAAAGGTCAATGGTGTCACTGATTTTCAAGTTTTTTTTTTTTTATTATTATTATTAGGCCTTTTATAGTTCACCCAATTAATCAAAGGTAAAGCTATTATTGTTTTAGATGTAAAGTATTACTTTTTACACTAGATGGCATCACAGGATGTTTGGACACTTCAACCAGCACCACCCAGAGTCAATGAATGACATACCCAAAATGAAAATGACCCTTGACCACTTTGGTCTACTGCATATTAGCTGACACTTGAAATATTCATGAACAGCTTAAGAGAGGCTCAGGATTTTTGGATGATTTTAATGTAAACCTTGTTAGCTACTCAGGCTGTGCATGAATTATTAATATTTAGATGAAGATAAAGTACAGTATAAAAAGGTAGTAAGAAGTATTACAAATGCAATTTCCCTCTGGCAGTACAGTGTGGGTTAAGGGGCTACTGAAACAAATTTACTACGGAGTGATCAGTGACATGACATTATCAGTCATTACCTGTTGATGACGACAGACCTGGACAGACTCATAAAGACAATCTACTGGACGCAGCCATTGTAGCGGCTTATGTTCTATGTTTATGTCATACAAGGAACATTTACAGCCAAATGTCATTTAATTTACATGTAACCAATTCAAACACAAATTTTACAATATAAACAATTTTCTGTTTTCAGTAGGATTTACTAGATATAAATCCACACCACAATGTTAAATGTTTCTTTTCTCGACGTATCAAAAGTATGTATTTTCATATTTTATAGCAATGTTGATTAACTTTTTGAGATTTCCTTTTTTGTTTTGTTTTGTTTTGTTTTTGTTTTTGTCAGACATCACCATTGAAATACTGATAAGTTTAAACACTTTTGTGTAAAGCAGAAGTCAAAGCTGTGAGTATTGTAATGGCAGGAAAGGGAAAATACACTTCAACCCCTGACACAGACACAACTTTCACACCTCAGCCTCACAATTAGACATTAACCACAAACATCCAGCAGCAAATGCTTGTGCAGAAGCTGTCTATCCACAAGTCAGGTCAAACCATATTTCTGTACAGATGTAAATAAAATAATAGTGGGACCACAACATCAGATAAGTATTTTGCATCAGAGTTTGTATGTACATACATAGTATGCTCATTTTTGAAGTGAAGTTATGTGATGTGTCCAAGTATGGTAACCTATGCTTTGCATTTATGCCATCAAAGTGCACACACGCATGAGCAGTCATTTTTGTTGCAACGCCTGCATAAACGCCTGTATAAACAGTAGGCCACAACTGCCCTCATGCCAACTTTTAGAATCAAACATTAAAAATTTCCAATGCCATATAAATCAGATAATATTTTAAAAGTTATTGAGTTATTGAAGACCATTTCATTAATCCATCTCTAAGCTCTTTAAACAACATCACAATCCTGCTGGTTTGCCAGGTTTTCACAACAAAATCTGCCCAATTGCTACTCAAAACTAGCACAAAACCAGCCCAGTCACGTTGGCCCTGCATTTAAGGGTCGCTTCAACCCTATGACATGAAAAACTCGCAGGCGCGAATGTTAAAGTAGCCTATTTCCGCGGGATTCCCGTGGACTTGGCAACACCAGCTAGATGTGATTTCCTCTTGGTTGAATCTGGTACTTAGAAAGGTACTTAAGGTTGGGCTATCTTCTCGTTATGATAGTTCCATACTGTACGTGGTCCTCCTCTTTGACTTTCTGTAAATGCATAAGAAAAAATATTATAAAAAAGTGAAAACTTCATCCTGAAAATGGACTGAGACTCAGTATGATTAGCATTGTTATTTAGGGAAGAAGAAAAAAAAATCCCTCCTAAGGACAAACTAACATTGTAAGTGATTCTCAGCTGCTTTTGCATCAACACATATGACAGTGGTTGTTTTGCACGCGTGCTCGTTTGCAATTATGCAGCCATCCCTCGACTTACAGCAGCGCATGCTCAGAGATGCGTTTATCCAGGAGCGATGCAGATTTTGATAAGTGATTATAATTTTTTTAATCAAACACCGGTGCTTCGATTTTTTTTGTTTCTGTATTGAAAGCAACATTAAATCATAATGAATAAATACCGATGACATATCTAACTAGACAATGCACCGGACTACATTTGCAGAATATTTATTTAGTTAGTTAATAAAGGTAATGGTACAGTTTATTTTACCACGGTATTTATTTCTGGCGTCCAATAGACGGGTGTGAAACAACACGAAGATACTGAATTTCGCATAAAACGCGCGAAACGACTGAGGTTTGGTGAACAAGCTGAATTCAAAATTTGAATTCAAGCTGCTTCACCTGGCTGTGGACGATTGCTTATCATAGCCTCCAGCTCTAGCATTACCGGTAGCGGCGGTTGAGCGCAATATTGTGATATTAAAGACATTGTGGCAAACCTTTTGTACAGTGAGTAGGAGATTTGTTGGAGATTTATAAGAGTTTCTGTTATGTTTGAGTTTTTGGGTGGTTATCAAAGTGAGGCTTGTGCTTATGTGGGCGGCTACGTGAGTGTGTGAGTTGGTTCTACAGTAACTTTGCTTACGACAGTACTGGCAACATTCTCTTATTTTGTCATAACATACTTGATAAAATTATAACAATATTATATTAAATATCATATTAAACATAGCATTAATGATATTACATTAAAATTGTATTTAGCATGCTAGCGTTCCATCCCAGCAAACACGGTAATGTGGGGCCCACATGGGTTTCAGATGGGCTACATGGGTACAGAGTGGGCATGGGCTCTAAATGGGCATCTTATCTGGGGCCCACTTGGGTAACCCAGCTAGTACCCACATGGGTGAACCCAGATGGGCATCTTATCTGGGCCCCACTTGGGTAACTCAGCTAAGTTCCCATTTGGGTAATGAGCTACATGGGGAGATATGTGCATATTTGATTAAATACACAAGTGCAAAGATGATTAAATTCAATAGGTTTAAAATCAAATACAACATAAAATACACATCCTACTAAAATTGTACTATATATATATATATATATATATATATATATATGTCTTATTTTTTTGTTGCTATATAGCAACAAAAAAATAAGAGACCATTTTATATAATACATACAATTTTATTATATATTTATACATATTATTTATATTTGAAAATGGACATTACAAGAAAAAAATGCAATAAAATAAAAATAAACATTTTACTCAAACAAAAACCAACAAAAAGTAAATAAATATAAACAGATAATTTGTGGCCTCTTATTTTTTTTTCCATGGCTGCATATATATATAAACATATCCAGCCATCCAGAGAATTTTTTTAACTTTAGCATATTACAACTTTTAACATTTTTTTTTTTTTTTTTACAACTTTTACTGCGGACGCAAAAGTTGCTTGTTGTGTTTTTGTATGTTTAACATTGAAATTGACCGTTAGTTGGTGCTGGTGACATTTCGAAAAGACGTGCGCAAAAGCCCACTGGAAGAGGCCTGCGGCATTGTCATCTCTCTTGTCATAGCGGGCATTGGAGCGGGAGCTGCAATCCATTTCTGGTTTTATTGTTGTTTGCATCAGCAGTGTTTCTCATAAATATATTTTTAAATATTTAATTGTTACGCATTTTAAATAATCTATTTTAGAATAAGCATTACCAACTATGGGATTAAAGTAATTTTGCAGAGGTAACGTTAGGGATTTTTAAACCAGAGAGGGGGGGCAAATCGCATATTATATAATTTATATATATATATATATATATATATATATATATATATATATATATATATATATATATTTTTTTTTTTTTTTTTTTTTTTAATTTATAAAAAATTATTTCAATATAAATTTTCAGATTTTTAAAAAGATCAAGAACCCACAATTTGAAAAAAGGAAAAAAAAAATTGCGGTCAAGGAACTCACCAGCAATTGGCATTAGCGGTGACCCACCCCTGTTAACTTCATCGCAAGATCTCAATCAGCATTACCCATCCCCCACCTGCTATTGCGCGCCACTTGTCTATCACCGTGTGAGATCGCTGACAGCTGGAACTATTTAAGGTAAGAGGTAACTTACAGATTATAAAAGCTTAAAAATAATTGGTTTCCAGGACATGCTATATTAACAAAAGCATTATTTTAGTTTGTTGTTTCGTTATAATGTGTTGACAATTAAGGCTAAGTTAGACGAGCGCCTCCTAAATCGTGCCTCTTTCAGAAAAGCGTTCGCCGTTTTTTGTCTCCCATACTAAAAACGATAGAAATTATTCTACAAGTATTATTCTTATAACATATGACTCAGAAACTGTGAATTATCACAAATTGTTCGAGTTGAGGCTTAGATTGTCCGTCCTATGTACCTGCAATAAGATGTTTTCGGTATTTTCAATGAAAACTCTTAAATATTGCCTGTTCTCGTTTACTTTTAAGCACAGAACTAGGCAAAACACAGGCTATTACTGTAAAAATTGTAGGAGCTAGAGAATGTTAAGGCTACTAAACGTGATATGCAAGATTAACGGTTGGACAAAAACTATTGTAATTATATTTTTGCCAATTATTCAAGCGTCGCGCCATTTCTTAAAAATTGAAACGTTTTTTTTTTTTTGAGTGTGCACACACCGGCAACGACATTCGCCGTCCGTTGGTGTCGCCTAGCAACGATTCAAATGTAAATGGCCCGACGCTGAGCTGAGCGCGGTGTCTGGGCCTTAATCCGCACGCGAGCCGTCTCGGCGTGGCTTAGCGTTGCGTACATTTTTGTTTTATGAAAATATTCAACCAACTACCGTGAACTATACATCATTTTGTGAATGCAAAAGGTCGGTTTTCAGCGAAATATTGATTGTTAATGAAACAAGCCAGCCTAGTTTTAATTAATGGAAGTAGTAGCCAACCACTTGACCATTACAGTGATTGGCAGTTTAATAATATAATAGTTTAATATAACGTTAATATAATAGTTTAATAGTATAACGTACACTATTATACGAATATTTGGGTATTAATGTGTAGTCAGCATCACTTTCTAAAATAAGTACAAATTAGTTTTTTATATATATGTATGTGTGTGTGTGTGTGTGTATACATGCATTTACACACACACACACACACACATATATATATATATATATATATATATATATATATATATATATATATATATAATTGTAGCATTGCATAAAACACTAAATATATTTCTATATTTCTCCTATTAGATCAAAATTTCTAATGTAATTAGAAACCATATAAAATAGTTATAACAAAACTAATGTTTTGCCTCAAATAGAGAATTAACTGTTTGTAAGTAATAAGTCTTTGAATTGAGAGGAAAATGCGAGGGCCCGTTCTGGAGAGCAAAATGGGTAAGAGATGCAAAATGAAATATAACATAATTGGTAACACTTTATAATCACGTTCAGTTGCAAGTCATTTATAGGTGATTACTTAATGATGAATTAATCATTGACAAAACATTCATAAGGGATTAATAAGTGATATGGTAATCATTTTTGTATGTTTTGTTAATTTACAAATCATTTACAAGTAATAAGTTAATGATAAATTAATGATAACATTTTACTGCATTCATAGATTTACATTTACTACATACATAGATTCATAGATTTACATTTACTGCATTCATAGGTTATTATAAGTGATATTTGTTAATATTTTTATCTATGTTTTGTAGATTAAGTTCTAAATAATTTATAATTTATTAGATGACCAAGTCATTTGCAAAACATGACTATACATTCACAAATGAAAAAGTAATATGGTAATGATTTACAAATATCTCGAGTTACCTTAAAAGACAGCAACTACTCATCAGTTTTAAATGTTTTTCAAATGTTATGGTTTCCATTTCTGTGTGTGGAATATAAATGCATACAAACAACCAGTAACTGGAACGTTTTTAAAACATTAAAAACTGATGAGTAGTTTACATTTTATATTAAGGGATTCAAAAATAGTTTTACATTTATTTATAATGTTTGAGAGAATAGTGCAATTTTGACATCTAAATGATTTATAAGTGATTTATAATACATTGACTAGCATCTATTAACCATTAAGGATCTGTTTATTTCATGATGCTATTTTTTTAAGTAACTTATGACAGATTTGTACATTTTTATCATGTTACTTAGTAATTTGTGAATGTATAGTCATGTTTTGTAAACGTTAAATTACTTCAACATCTGATAACTTGTAAATCGTTTTATTACTTAATCTACAAAGCAGACAAAAATTAACAGCAATTATTAATCCTCTATGTAGGCATAGTCATGTTTTGTAAATACGTTGATAATTAACTAATTACTTCTGTATGAATTGAAAAAAATATGCAAATTGTTAATTGCTCATGAATGTTTTGCAAATTAAGCCCAATTTATACTACTTTGTCAAACCTACACCATAGCTATGCTATAATCTGTGTAGTAGGTGTAGTCTACACCATTGCCTGACTTGCAGCTTGCAGTTTTAAATATTTTGTTACTCTTTATTAAAATATTTAATTTGTTATCTTTTCAAAGGGCCACTGGGAGAGTGACAGAGGACTGAAGAGGTGCACTGTTGCATCGTGTTATATTTAAAAGTTCGAGAATGTTTGTGTTTTGAGTTTTAAAAAGTTTTTAAAAAACTACTGGCCTCTTTATTGAATCAATACATTTCACATTTTACTGTACTTTAGTGTGTTCAATGTAGTATTTTGTATTTAGGGGTTTACTGTAAAATAAGGTAACCCAAATTAAAAAAAAGTTAGCCCACATATATGCCTCTTGTAACCCATTAAAGACTCACATAGAAGTTAGCTGGGTCCCATCATTAACCCATGTAAGCAATCTCCTATGGGCCCCACATGGGATTACCCAAATGGGCCCTATATGGTGCCTATCAAGGGCCCATCATAAACCCAGGTAAGATGTCTCATGTGGGCCCCACATGGGATTACCCAAAAATGCTAGCTAGTAGTTATCTGTAGTTAGCTAACAGTGTAAGTTTAACAAAATATTGTCTTCTAGTCTTGTTGTACAAACTATTGTTTAATGTTTCTTAAATCTTTTTAATGACTAATGTATTCCACTTCATATCACTTGCTAAATTGTAATCTGTGATGTGAAACATGAACGTAACATGATCTGACTTCTTTTAGTAGTACACTGTAATAGATTTTGAAGGTCAAAAATGCATAATTTTATGGTGACTTCCTGCTTTGAAAACTAAACAATTTCAATGCAACATAAAATGATCTTTGTAATATTGTGCTGGTGTGTGTGTGTGATGTGATAATCATTATACAAAACACCCAACACACACACAGATCTATATCTGATGTGCTTAAATGATACAGTGAGATAAAATATAAATTATCTTACCAATTTATGTGTGTTTCTTTTGTAGAATGTTGGCTCAGCATAAGTGATCTCTTCTTCAGCAGTCTCAACTGTTTGAACAATAAAACACGTTTAACCAAAAAAAAAAAAAAAAAAAAAAAAAAAAAAAAAAACTTTCTTTACTCAATCTGTTTCTTTACCATATGTTTTATCAAAACTATCAAAGTTTAAGCATTAATGCACACAATTAATTAAATGTTTAAAGCTGCAATTAAAAAAAAAAAAAAAGTCAAATTTAGTTTGACGTTATAACACACAAACACGTTGGGTTTCCAAGTTTTAGGGGGACATTCCATAGACGTAATTATTTTTATACTGTACAAACTGTATGTTCTATCCCCTAACCCTACCCCCAAAACTTTCTGCATGATTTATAGTTGCATTCCTGTGTTTGTATTTATGGTGTTTTGAAGCAATTTGAGAAATGCAGAATCCAGCAAACTATTTATTGGTTAGAATCAGCAGGTAACACTTGCCTTCTTGGTCTTTCTTTCTTTGTTTCCTGTAGATCAAGAAGATCCCAATTACAACTACAATCAACAGAGATCCAACAGCAGCAGAACTCAGCACTATCAGAGATACAAGGCCTTCTGGAGACCCTGTGATGATTAAGAGAAATATTAATGTAAGTAAATGTGTACATGGACACTAATATCATTACTGTCATACCTGCACATGTGTGACAGAGTTCACTGATGTCCAAATGTCTGGTCTGGTTGCTGATGGGATTGTTGATCACACAGCTGTAGGTGTTGTTATCCTGATATTCCACCTCCAGAGGTAGAGAGAGACTGATGCTGAGATCAGACACACTGATGCTGGACAATAAACTGTTTCCTTTGTACCAGGAGAGACTCACATCACTCACATTCACCACTGAACACAACAATGAACAATTCTGCTGTGATGATGGTGATGACAAAGAACATGGTGAAGAGTTACTGCTAATGACAGGAACAGGTAGACGAGCTGAAAACATGAGAGAATAAACAGACATATGGATAAATCTAAACAAAAATCTTTTTGGTTCAGTGGGTTAATACATTTCAGTATGTAAATGATTAATAAAAGAAAATATTTGAATGATAGGACAGGTGATCTCTCACCATAGATGGAAACATGAAATGTTTTTGATGACAGTTTAGCTGCAATTATCTTTACTTTGTAGAGTCCTGTGTGTTTAGTTGTGATGTTTGTGATGGTCAGAGATCCAGTTTGATTGTCCAGCTTCAGTCTGTCTCTGAATCTCCCATCATTACATATGACAAAGATTCCAGAGGCTCTATTTATTTGAGCTATTTTAGTGTTTTAGGTCCAAAATTCCACAATATTTCATCGTCTTCTTTTGTTTCAGTAACATCAGTGTTAAAAGTGACAAAATCTCCCTCTATCACTGACTGTGTTTCATTTATCTCAGTACTAAACACACCTAAAAAACATGAACATGGACAGTTTTGTTAACTGTTGGTTTACAAAGACTGAAATCAGTTTGTAACATTTAAATGTGAATTAAAAACACAACACAAAATTAAACAAGACATATATTGACTGGCAGATTTGTGAATCAAATTTAATCTTTAATGTGTTTTAAAAAGATCTGCTGTAGAGAAAAATAAGTGCATGAAATTACATGATAAATTAATTGCAGCTTAAAAGTACAAGTTTAAATATGCTCAATATTTTTAGCTCAAAGTTTTATTTTAATTTGCTGAATTTTTATGTGTTTTGTTTGTAGAAGTATTAAAATTATTACACTTATTTATTTATTTATTTATTTTAGAAATTGCTTGGGAGAATTTGCTATTTAGATTTCTAAAACAACAAAATATTTTTAACACCGTAGATAAAAATCTAATTTGAATGGTAGCAGTAGCTTGTTACTTTGAAATGTAAATAAATGACACAAATATATTTATAACTTACCAATCAGACACCAGCAGCACAAACAGAAGAAAACAAACACATGAAACATTTTCAGAAGTTCAGTGAAAAGTCTGATCTAAGATACCTGCTGATAGCACATCAGAACTGTGAATCTTCTGTGTGAACCTTCCCCTAACAGAGTTTTACCCTCTAATACACACACACACACACACACACACACACACACACTTCCTCTGTACAGTCTTATGATGACTTTAACTCTTTGTAATTGTGGAAAACTTTTTTTATCATTTAAAATTGATAGTTTTTAAAGCTGTCTGACTGATTAATTTGACATTTATATTTGATATTTAAAAGTAGAAGAATACTGGATTTGAAGTACATTTGATCATACAGTAAAATGCATGGAGTCTAAGTCCAGTGATTTTTAAAATAGTTGTCTGCATTTATTCAGTTCTCAATTTTAGTTTATAGAAAAAGTACAAAGTTGAAATTGTGCATCTCACAGTACCAGTTTACTTAAGTTATCTGAAAGTTGAGTCAAACTGAAACCTGCTGCGGTGGGCTTTCAGAAACGTGGTTTGATCTGTTGGGTGGACAAACAACCTGTGTGTGGGAATTCACTGCATGTGTTTTTAGTTTGTAGGTGAAGGGCTTGTTCCTGTCCTTCTGTTTTGAGCAGCTTTATAAGATGCTTTAATCTGAAAACACTAAGCCATGATAAGAAACTATTTTTGACAGAAGTAGAAAAGCAATAGCCACACGACAGTCATACTTAACACATAGTTAAATGTGTATTTAAAAAGAAATACCCACCCCCCAACTAGTGATGGGTATTATAATTTTAATAGAATACTTTCAATAAAGCAGTGATGGGAGAGAATAACCTATTTGAAGCTTTGAACAATTTGCACCGGTTGTGTTGCAAAAAGATTCACACTCTGGTGACATCTGCTGGTCAGAACTCTGCAAAGTCAGGCCAAAATATTGATAAACTGCAGCTACAATAGCAGATGCAGTACATACTACAGATCCAGCAGCAGCAGACTATGTTAAACAAAGCTAGGCCCTGTAATGACAAAAAGAGTCAAGAGAGTTTCAAAACGACCAAGAGATTTCAGTGGACTATGTTCACAAGCGCAGCGTCAAACTTCCGCTGTCTCCAGAAGTCAGGATACCAGTTTCCGGTTTACTTTCGCATCGCCCAGAATGTCAGTATTTACTAGATGTCTCCAACATCTAAGTAAGCATCAGCGATGTCCATCGTATCGTTGATGCCTGGTGCTCCAACATGCAGGCGGAACAAAGGATTCAAGCTCTATATATCGAGTTATTTGAAATAGTTTAATCTAATTTGTGGTGCCAATTGGCAGCTAGCAGCTAAGCTAGTTAGCAATGTTCATGTTAAATGCAGACTGTTCGTTTTTTTTTTTTTTTTTTTTTTTTTTGGTGATAATTGTATTATCAGTTGTATTAAACTAACTAATAAAGATCAGGGCACAGGTGAAGTCATTGTCAGATCATTGTGCTACGATTTTAAATGGAAACCATTTAAAACAATATACTTATGTGAAACTAAATGTAATGCTTTTGGACACTTAATTGCATGTTAATCATAATTAAATGAAAATGTACACTTTTGTTGAACCACTTAAGTACATTTTTATATGTAATTTCACAATTACTTCCAAAACATTTATTTGATGTTACTAATTAGTTAGTATAATTCTGATATTGATAAGAACAAGATCGTTTAACTTTTAATCTAACTTAAATGTATATATCATGATACTAATATGATATGAAGGTGACGGTAATCTAAATGTAAACATTAGGGAATGCACAATTAAATATTAAATGTTATATAAACAATGATGATTATAACATAAAACTCTAGTATTGCACACTTTTTTTTTTTCGTTTGAAATGCAACACTAATTGGCTCCAGCAGTATCACCACAGATTTTGTTAGGCATGCCTGTGGCAGCTACAAGCCATTCCAGCTAAAAATGCTCAATTTGCCATCTCTCTCACCTGCCTACTAACTGTTTTCAATATATATGAGTTTCCTTTGGGGAAATTTGAAATGAAGAGGTTAATTGAAAATGTGGTAAAGGAAAGGTGGTAAGAGAGGTGGACACAGGAAGAAAAAGGAAGACATCTGTATGAAATAAATAATGAGGTAGGGAGTATGAGACAGGTTTGTGGTAAAAGAAATGATTATACAATAATATCACAACTTCGTATTGGGCACACTGCATTGAATCATTCACTTTTTAAAATTGGTAAACACGATACAGCATTGTGCAGTGTATGTGAAATTCCAGAAACAGTTGAACATGTTCTTCTCAAAAGTACTGGCTATAATGAAGAAAGATCTCAGCTAATGGAGGAAATGAAGAATGCAGGAATGAAAAAGCTAACTTTAAAGAGCTTGCTGGATGGTAATTTAACAGCGACTAAAGCATTATTGGAATATCTAAAGAAAACTTATTTAATTAGACGACTTTAAAGGTGTTGTTTTTTTTTTGTTTTTTTTTTGATATATTTTGTTTTCCTTCTACAGCAATGCTTCACACTCCACCCCAGTAGGTAGCGGAAATGCACCTAAAGCTGGTTTGCCATCCACCATTAAGTCCAAAGAAGAAGAAGTAGGGGATTCGTGCTAAGAACAGAACGGGGAGAAGATCAGAAAAGAAAAGGGAAACTAGTGAAAAAAGAAAGAGTTTAGAGGTTATTCTGATAACATTCAAAGGATGATGCACTATTTCATGATTTGTTTCACGGAACTCCTAAATTATATGTGATACTAGTCAATTTCAATAATCTTTAGGGCAGATAGGGTGGATGGTGTGCACACCGGGACACAGGGGAAGACACATGTTATCATGTACTGTAAAAAATATGAAACTGAAAGAGGGATGCTAATGCAAAATTTAGAATAATTAAAAAATGCAATTTATACCGAGATATATTTTACAAAATAACTTGAGAAATGAATGCTATAGTTTTATTTTTTAGTTCCTTAAATTAACTAATTTGTGGGAGGGAAAAAACAAAAATAGGGTAAGGGAGTAAGTCGTTTTGATCCACACTCCATACCAATTGGTGGCAGAAATAAATCATTTTGTTGTTTGTCAACCACCAATAAAATTTCAAGAAGAAGAAGAACAAGAATGAACTTGAACTTGAACCTGACTGTTTAAAATTATTATTATTATTATTATTTTGTTGAAAATAATAATAATAATAATAATAATGAGACTTTGATCTATTTTGATTGCACTGCCCTTGTTTTTACTCGCACACGGTAAGCCGTTTTATGTTTTAATCTCTGTTCTTGTCAGCTATAAAAACTGAATAGAGTGGAGTTTAAATTCTAGGACAAATGAGAACAAATTAATGACAGGTGCCAGGTAATTAATCAAAAACCATAGAAACACATGAGGGACAGAAACAGGAATCAGGTGAACAGAACCAAAACATAAAGAACACGTGACACCAGGATGTTTTTTTTCAGGCTGAAAGTTGAGATGGGACATATGTTTTCATATCTGCAGATCTTGATGTTGTGTAGATAGTTTTTTTTTTTTTTTTTTTTTGTCTCAGAAAGATCCTTCAATCTGCTGTTGATTTGGGTTTCAGGTGTTTCTGCTGCTGATTGAAATAAAAAGAGAAGAAAGTCAGTGAAGGAGAGAGAATCTGTCACTTTAGATTCTGGTGAAATAAAAGAAGAAAATAATTCGATAACGTGGAATTTTAATGACATTCGCATTGTTGAAATCATTGAAGATTCAAGTCAAATCTGTGCAGATGATCAGTGTGAAGAGAGATTCAGAGACAGACTGAAGCTGGATCATCAGACTGGATCTCTGACCATCACAAACACCAGAACCACAGACTCTGGACTCTATAAACTACAGATCAACAGGGTCAGATTCAGCATTATTAGGAGCTTCACTGTTACTGTCACTGGTGAGTATCACTTAGTCACTCAGTCCATTTTTCTATGAAAAGTTTTTAATGAAAGTTTGAGCTTTTAATTTTTTAATTTTTTTTTTTTTTAATTATTAACACGAATATTGCGTAATAATCAGTTGTATTGTGTTGGTGTTTCTTGTTTAGCTCTCAGTGTTGTGATGCTGTTTTAGCTGCTGCTCTTCAAAAACAACAGATGGCATCATTTATCAGTTAAATCAATATCATACAGCTGATGAGTAGCAAAGTGTAAATAATATATAATAACAAAGATATTGTTCCCTAAATAATAACAGCTTTCTTTTTTTAGCTGTTCTAGTAGGAATATATGTTGCTCAAAATACTGTATGTTTAATTGAATTTATTATTATTATTATTATTATTATTATTCAAACAGACTATGGGATGCAATTCAGTGATCAAGTAAGATGCTATGTAGGGCTATCAAACAATTAATCGCATGCAAAATTAAAGTTTGTGTTTACATATTATATGTGTCACAACTACGTGTGAAGGTTAAGCACGAAGGTGAAGGTCAATGAAATCAAAAGTCTTTAATATATTCCAAATGGGTAAATCCACAAGCAGGGCAGGAACACACATACACATTGACAAGACCGGACAACAAACACTGCACTGAAATCAACTTATAAAGACAGGTGATTACAGTGAAATTAATTAAGACACAGGTGATACAAGGTTAACTTATAGTGACATAATGAGGGCAGGAACAGGAAAGCCATATATGGAAAAACCAATACAAATATTCTATTTTCAAATGTTCTATTTCTGATCCGGGCTAGTCGGCATGAATGGTGGTTTCGTTTTTCACTGTTGGTCTAGTAATTATGGAGGTGTCCAATGCAACATTTTGAAGTAACAGTTTGCAGTCGTGGAAAACAAGTTGTTTGAGCTGCTTGGTTTCAACAAAAGCTATTCCTGCTAATGAGGAATTTTTGCATTCTGCAAACTTACAGTATGTTTTATAGTAGATGTCAAGAGATCAAAAACAAATTGTATTCTTCATGTCATTACCATTTTAAGAGAAGCATCCCATATTAATCTTAATCTTAAATATCAGGATCAGCATATGAACTCTTTAGTCTTGTTCTCTTTGTGTAACTGAACCATCAATCCTATTGATTTATTTAGTGATTCTGTGTTTTAGAGTCATGTAGACGACTTGTCCTCTAATCAGACTGAAGATCTGCTGATGGATGAGATGTCCTCTAATCAGTCTGAGACTTATGCTGCCACTGAGATGTCACAGTGACATTATTATTTTGATTATGAGAAGATTGGAGATGAGAGAAGAACATCACCTGAAACTCACAACACTAATTTCACCTAATTCAAAATAGTTTACTATAATTTATATAATACATTGTAGAAGCAGGTGCTAGGAATAGTAATAGTAGTAATATTACAGTCTTTAAAGTTTTACTATTGTTGTTTCACAACACTAGATGAAAACACCAGTGCGCTGTTATTTATAACATTCATGTTACTCAAAGCTGCTGTTTTTAGCAGGAATCAGTTTATGAAGCACTTTAAGTCTATGAAGCACTTTGTTTTTAGTACTGTAGCTTTATGGTTAAAGAAAGGTTGAAGGTTCAAATCCTGTGAGGGTTGATCCATCAAATCTCACCATTGTGTTCTTGATCAAACTGAGGAACTCAGGAACTAAACTAGTAATATCTGCACTAAAATACACTGTGGAGAAAAAACAGCAACAAAATGCCAAATATGTTTGTGTGTGCGTGTGTGTTTTCTTTATTTCATTGGTTGCTGTGTGTCCATTTATACTTTTACTTATATTAAAATTATATTACATGTCTCCTTTATATTAAATGTCTTTTTTTTCTTTCTCTTTTTCAAAGAGCTCATTATCTGCCTACAGACCATAGATCTCACAGAATTCTGAGATTTTGGGTTCCCAAATTAATGGCAGGATTAAAAGTGATGTCAAGGTGTTTTTTTTTTTTGTTTTTTTTGGTAAATATTCTTAGAAATTTTAGAGCCATAGTTAAAGCCTCAACCTCCGTAGAACACAAAACATGGCTGCCTTGCACTTTGAGTGGAATATTTTTAGACCTTATATTTGTTTTCTTCAACTTTTCATTAGTCAAGGAGAGTGCTGTAAAGGCCTATATAAACAGTGTTTTATTTTCAGAAAAATGAAAAAAAACTTTGAAAGGTCTTTTTATGTTTATATGATAAATGACATTAATGCAGATCTGATTCACTCTTAACATGAATCTGAGTTCGTCTTGACATATTTGACTTTGTTATTAGAAATAACTAAGCTAATCATTTATAGAGTGGCACTGCACATGACTTATGATGGACTAAATATTTACCTCTAACACTAGATGGCGCTTCAGTAATACAGTATGCATACCGCTTGTTCTTTCTGTCTATCTATCATATTGACAAGGTATATTCTAAGTTTACCATCATTCGACACTAAATCATAATTTCCTTTTTAAAAAGGCTTATCATCCAGGGCATGCACTGACATTTCAGTGTCGCTTTAATAAGAATCGGGAAACTCATATGTCCCGCCCATCTCAGAGAAGGAATATTTCAGAACAACGGAACACTTTTATTTACTTTTAACATAATCTACATTTATTTTTAGGGAAAGCCGTTAACATGAAGATTGTCTCTATTTTATCATCGTTGCTATGGTGTTTACTCGACCATGGTGAGACATTAACGTCCGGTTGACGAAAGCGAAAGTGACGCAGTTTGTTTTGTATCAGCTCCGTTCGCTTTCGACAGAAATGTATGTGTCTTGTGTATTTTGTTGGCAATATGTGGTTTTGCTTTGTCGTAAGACGTGTCCCAAACCTACAGCTAAAGTGTGGCCCAGATTAGTTTTTGTTCGCCGGCCCAAAATCAGCCCATATATTTTTAGCCAGATCTGAACCAAACCAGAGCCATAACTCCGCCGTTCATGAGCCAAGTAATACATTTTTATGTGGCCCATATATGGGCCTTATGTTTCATTTTTATAAGGCTGAGTTCTGTTAAGACCTCACTGCCCTAATGTGGCCCATATGCGGCTGAGTGTATATGTAAAATTCATATTAACTAGAGAGTAAATCACACACTCAACAACAAAAATGTAAATAAAATAATTTACTTTTGTCAGTGCAGGTTAAATGTGCTTTACAGTTACTCAGTATTGAGTTAGAATATTCTTATAAATATATAACACATATATTTAATATTACAATTTGAGTTGGAATCATTTTTTAAGAATATTCAACAGATATACATTTAGCATTGAAAAAAATATTAAATGGACAAATTTGAGTCAGAACCAGTTTTTAAGAACTAATAACATTAAACTTGAGTGTTAATTAGAAAAGTGTTGAGAAGAGAAGAGTTGCTTGAAAGTGTGTTGGTGTTATTAATGCTGCAAACTGTCTAATGGGGGTCAGCAATGCACTGTTGTTTATTCACTCTCTCTTTCCTCCCATCATCTTGGTCTCCAGACAGGTGCAGCCACTTTATAAAGTTAATTTCTATGTCTTTATCTGAAGTCCTTCCAGTCAGGGGATTCTGCCTGACAGCACCTACAGTGAAGGGAAATTTAATAATTATTATCAGTAGTACAAACTGAAAGGAAGACCTGCAGGATTACACTAAAAATCAAAATGCTCAACAATGTGGGATAACCAAATGCATGTAATCTGGATTATATAAAGTTTTTACATTTTCAAATACATTTTCAAACTATACTTACTTTTTACTTATTATATATTATTCACACAATGGCAACAAATTATTCATGATTATCTTATGAATTCTTTTTCATCTTTAAAATGTTCTTTCCTACTGCTAATATAAAGTCTTCAAGTTTTGTGGACATTCACACAAACACCATTTACTGGGCTATACTTACCTCCTGGGCATACAGCATTTGACTTGAAATACAAAAATTATTTACATTTTCTAAGTATTTTCTCAACATTGCATCAAGTACTCATGATCGGCAGAGTTATGGCTCTGGTTTGGTTCAGTTCTGGCTAAAAACATATGGGCCAATTTTGGGCCGGCGAACAAAAACTAATCTGGGCCACACTTTAGCTGTAGATTACAGCCAGATCCGGGCTAAAGAAAATTTGCTAACTGGGACATCTATAGAAAGCTTGACATGTTGTCAATCATTTGAGTTTTTGAAAACCGCTTAAAATGGTTAAAAAAAAAAAAAAAAAAAAAAAAAAAAAAAAATTGGACTATGAAATTGGGATTACTAGGTTACATTAAAGCCCATTTTAAGAAATGTAAGATGATTTTTCTAATGGCTTCGACTGTTATCTTTTACGTCAAGACAGCCTGCATGTTTTACCACACCACAGAGCAGTGAAAAACACTGAACATGTGAAAAAATGTTTTATAAACGTTTTCACAAATCAATCTCTACCTAAAATAAGTGATTTTGCATTAACCCTGATTGCGTGATTATTGGAATCTGTCAGAGGGCTACGCAAACACCACATTCAACAAAGAAAAATGATCTAACTCAACGCTTTTCTCAATTAAACAAATATCTAAACATCTAATAACTACAAACATTGACACCATAATCATGAATATTTAAATAAAATTACTTTAAAATGCCAAAATATCACTTACCTGAAGCTTGACGGAAAATCCGTGAGAGAATTGCCGCCTTTTGGTCAAATTGACGCGGTCGTCATAGCAACCGAGGTGTGGCCTGCCGGACATCAGCCAAACTTGATGTGTTTTCCAAGTGTAATCCAAATGTTAGCCAGAAGTCGATGTTTACCAGTGTCAGCCATAGCTAAACCTTACTTGGTTCTAATGTGTTTTTTGTTATCTGGACCATATACCTCAAAAGGAGCTGTGAACCAAGCAATAATTACCCGCACATTTTAAACTTATGGCAAAACATATACGGTAACAATCTGGCCCATATCTGTTCAGCCATGCCATATCTAAGCCATATGCGCCAGCTATCGGCCACATTTGGCCCAAAAGTTCTTGCTATCTGGGGTACTATTTGTTACGATCTCTCTTCTGATCAACAATAAAAACAAAGAACATGATGACTAGTAACGGTATTACTTATTTCACCATACCGTGGGCAAATTTTGAAATGTAATAAAGTTGTTTCCGTCATAATGAAACTAAATGAAATTTAAACAGCATAATTACTGATTGTCACATGGCTTTGTTTTTGTTTATGTTGGCCCATGTGCTCCTCAGGTCCTGGTTTTCCCCTTACCACGCCTTTGTTTATAGTCTTTGCCTAGCCCTCATTCTGTCGATTGTTTCTTGTAGTCATAGAAATCAACTGAACCATTTCTTTCAAAATGATTCACTGTTTCGAAACGTTTCACCTGCTGGTCAGAACGGTGTAAATGCAACAAAAACTCAGCTCAAACATGCATGAAACTAGCTATTACCAGCCCAATGCAAAAAGTCTGAAAAAGTCCATTGAAAATTTGAAAAAGTCTATCAAATGATCATCTAATACATCTAAAACATGAAGTGTATATATATAATATTTGATTTTTTTAGACATTTTCAGAGACTTAAAAAAAAAAGTCTATAAAACAACTATTAATTCCTTTTAACTGTGCAAATGTCTCATTGCAACTGCTTATGAAACCATTCTGAGATTAAGTAAAAACTATATATTTTGCATGGGGTATGTAAACTTATGAGCAGAATATGAATCAAGATGTATGATGCTCATTAAATTGTTGAAGATTATCCATGACACTGTGTATGTTTGATGAATGAATGTGTAAATTATTGATGTTCTTCTGCTGTGTATTTGCATGTTACATTATGAATGCAGATGTATTTCTCTACTAACAATCTGTATGATCTGTAAAAAGACATTTTCACAGCACTTTCCTGTTGTGTGTTTTTGTTTGACTAATAATCATCTGTTCAATTCTCTAGGTGCATCTGGTGTCAAGGATGGAGGATCAGTGTCAGTGAATGAGGGAGAATCAGTCACTCTAGGCACTGGTGTTAAAACAAACCAACAAGAAAAGATTGTATGGTATTTTAATGCCATTCTCATTGCTGAAATCACTGGAGATCTCAGACATATCTGTACAGATGTTCAGTGTAAAAATAGTGATGTGAGATTCAAAAACAGACTGAAGCTGGATCATCAGACTGGATCTCTGACCATCACAAACACCAGGACCACAGATGTGGGAGTTTATAAACTGAAGATCGTGGAAAACAGAAGAGACAGTGAAAAGATCTTCATTGTTTTTGTTCATGGTGAGTCATTATAGTCAGTACATCAGGGCACATCAGTTTATTTATTTATATATATATATATATATATATATATTTTTTTTTTTTTTTTCAGTGACATTCAGAGATGTTTTTTTCTTTACCTGCTTTCCAATTGACATGTAGCACAAATACAATTTGGCAGCAATTCTACTAAATATTCCTGAAGATCTGTGTTGGTTGGCAAAGCAGCTGCTATTTGTTGTTGTTATAAATCCAATATTATTATTTTTTTCTCTCTGTGTTTGTTTCTAAAAAATGTGTCAGGTATATGTAGTAATTATTTTATAAAATAAATAAGCCCCGTAAAGTTTGAGGAACTCAGCTCTGCGTTGGGCTCAACAGCGCCACTCAACATTGTATGGTAATGTTATGAAAAATGGCACAATTTCCTGAAGTGAATATGTAAAATTCATATTTATTGGTTTTATGAAGTTCATTAGGTTGTTGAAGATCATCTATGAGACTCATGTATGTTTGTCTGATGAGTGAATGTGTGTACATCAATGATGTTCTTCTGCTGCTTGTTTGTTACATTATGAATCTAGACAGATTTCTCTACTCAACAGTATCAACTGTTCAATTATTTTCCAGCTTTTTTCAGTGTTGATACAGATGAAGAATCAGCATTTGTGATGGAGGACGATTCAGTCACTCTACACACTGGTGTTGAAACAAACCAGCAAGAAAAGATTAGATGGTATTTTAGTGGCACTCGTATTGCTCAAATCACTGGAGATCAAAGTAATATTAGTACAGATGTTCAGTGCAATAATGGCACTGAGAGATTCAGAGACAGACTGAAGCTGGACAATCCGACTGGATCTCTGACCATCATGAACACCATAGAACTGGATTCTGGAGTTTATCGTCTACGGATCATCATCAGCAGCAACATCAGTGAAAAGATCTTCATTGTTGCTGTATATAGTAAGTCATCATGTCATGTTAACATTTAAATATAGTGTTTTTTTTTTTTTTTTGTTTTTTTTTTGCAAATATATTTTTTTTCTTTACCTGTATTTTAATTTACATATAGTATAAATATAATTTTGTCAAAAACACATTCATTGTTAAAATGTAATTTGTAGACTTAAATATAAATTTAGTTATTAATTGTATCAGTGTTGTTCTGATGAAGACGAAAATTCTACTATCATCAGTTTAAATCTATCTGTAGTTCATTAGGAATTCAAAGTCAAGAAGATTTGAAGAAATATGCATATTAGCTCAATTGTTAATAAATGCAGTGTTTTTTTGACAAAGGAAAAGAAAAAAAAAAAAGATTCCACAGTTCACTCATGTTATGCATGTCCCCCCAAGAATCATCTATTGGTTTGTGTTTCAGGTGTTAGTGCTGTTGAACGAGATAAAATAAAGAAAAAGTCAGTGAAGGAGGGAGACTCTGTCACTTTAGCTCCTGGTGTAATAAAAAAACAAAATTATGTGATAGTGTGGTATTTTAATGACATTGAAATCACTGGAAATCAGAGTGGGATCTGTACAGATGATCCATGTGAAGATGCTGATGAGAGATTCAGAGACAGACTGAAGCTGGATCAGACTGGATCTCTGACCATCATAAACACCAGAACCACAGACACTGGATTTTACAAACTACAGATCAACTGCAGAAAAATCAGCATCATCAAGATATTCAGTGTTACTGTCACTGGTAAGTATCATTAGTCATTCCATGCACATTACTTTGCAGTTTTACAAAGCAGACTGAAACATAACTTGCAAATCAGGCTTAAAACCATGCTTAAGTCAGCCCAGCAAAGCCCACCTTTGCTGCTCATCAGAATCCACCAGATGATCATTTCTGAAATAAATCAATATTGAACTAATGATCTACGTAAACAAGTGTAAATATCAGACAAGAATATTGTTGAAGTTGATTATTAGTCAATCTCTAGTATTAATGACTGTCTGTCTTTAGCTGTTCCAGATTCAACTGCTCCTGCTGCTGTTGCCGCTGTTGTTGTTGCTGTTCTGCTGGTGGCTGCAGCTGCTGGTGTGTTTTACTATTGCTCCAGGAGACCTGAACAAGAAGGCAAGCATTGCATTCAGCTGATTCTGAAAGTGACACTGTAAAGTATATTTTTATTCTCACCATTTTTTTTCTAACCAAAGTAATCTGTATTTAATTGAGTTTGTTGTTATTGTTGTTCAAACAGACACAGTGCAGCACAGTCATAATCAGGTAAGACATGTGCACCAAATCTGACTGAAAAAAAAAAGTCAATCTACAACAGATTCTGATCTGTGACAAATCTCTGTGTGTGTGTGTGTGTGTGTGTATTTAAATCATTACATAAAAACACCAATATTCAAATACAGTAATTGACTTAATCAAGAGATCACTGATCTTGTGCCCTGCAAAAGGGAAAATATAAATAAATAAATAAATATATATATATATATATATATACATATATATATATATATATATATATATATATATATATATATATATATATATATATATATATATATATATATATATATATATATATATATATATATATATATATATATATATATATATATATATATATATATATATATATATATATATATATATATACATATATACATATATATATATATATATATATATATATACATATATATATATATATATATATATGTATGTATGTATGTATGTATATTTTTTTTTTGGTCTGACTGAATCATCAAACCTGACCACAATGTTGTGGACTTAATTCCCTTTTTTAGATTCCATTAAATCAAGATCCAAACGTAGGTTCAGGAGGAGCCTAATCATTCAGTCCTGTCAATTGTCATTGCTAGCCTATATAAGCAGCGCTCACTGCATTCCACTGCATTCACTGCTCATGGACACCATCCCAGCTGAGCCCTGCCCACAGAGCTCATCACAGACAGACTGTGACATACTACAACAGCTCCAAGACTCAGCGCCGAAGGACGACTTACTGGTAAACAGCCAGGAAAGCCAGGACAACATATTTCAGCCACCGGAAACACCAGAGCCAAAGCCCCACTCACCAGACACATTATCCCTCTCCCCAGCATCTCCACTTCTAAGCTTCTCACAGAAAATGGAGGAACTGGTATATGCTGGAACCAGACTCTCCCACTGTTTTGCTGCAAGCCCCCAGATATCAACTAAAAAACAGCGGGCACCACAACCACCAAAGCCTGTGGGCCCAGCTCGCCCTCCTCCTCCTTCAAGAGCTCTCCGGCCGCTGCCACAACGGTGGGGCCCAAACCCTCCTCCATCTGCTGTAGGTGAACCAAAAACAACTGATAACAGCTCCCAGTGATATGTGTCGGGTCCCCGCTACGATAGTAGCAACATTCAGAAATGTTTACATAACAAGCGGGAACCCAGTGTGCCTGTAGCTTTCTCTATCTCTGTTTTATCACGTGATAGAAAGTCTAAGGCCTTCTCAAGCCGTACAGCTGACCCATCTAATCTGCGGCCTATTAGGTATCAAACTAAGACTTCTCTAGAGACAAAAAGTAATGGCATCAAGTTAGCATTTCTGATCAATGACTTAACCACATACAACCTGGATTTTATGTTTCCAATTGAAACATGGCTAGAAGACAGCTGCAGTGCAACAGTCCTCAATGAAACAGCCCCTCCTAACTTTACTTTCATGAGTGTCTGCAGAACTGCAGGAGAGGTGGCAGTGTAGCTGCTCTATTTAAAGATGTCTATCAATGTAAGCAAGTGCCATTTGGTCAGTACTTGTCTTTTGAATATCTAGGGATTGTGCTGAAAGGTGCTCCACGAATTCTATTTATCATTATTTACAGGCCTTCAAAATACTCTCCAGCCTTTGTTGAAGAGTTCACAAAACTGTTATCAATGATTTTTACTCAGAGTTTGACTGTTTTGCTATTGCAGGGGATTTTAATTTTCACATAGAAAATTCAGAAATCAAAACCACAAAAGAAATTATAACCGTTTTAAACACTTTTGACCTGATTCAGCATGTGCATGGACCCACACACAATCGTGGACACACTTTTGATTTACTCATTAAACAGTAACCTAAACAGCACTCGCACACTTTTTGCTACTGATTCCCAAGCTGCTTTTCCACTATCGGACCGAACCGTTCTCTCTGCTTAAACGTTCCATTCCAGCACGAATACGGTTTCATTTTCCACTGTGGTGCTGATAACGGAACTCTTTCGAATGTAAATACAAATGCGTCAGTCGTTGCCTTGTTAACGCAATTGTAATGTATTTCTGTTTTTGGGACTCCTTTTTTAAAATCTGATATTTACTTTGTTAAATAACAGAAAACACAACCTTTGGTGCAAAAAAATTAAATAAACAGAAGGCGACGACAGGTATCACGTTACCAAATGCTGAGGGAATATGTTATGCCAACGGAGACGGAAACAGAAGGTAAACCCTTTCAAAAAAAAAAAATAAATAAATACCACATCTATTGACGGTATTAATGCACTAACTATGAACGCAGCGCAGCTGTTTACTTGGCTGTTTGATCAAATAACGCACTTCCGCTTAGCACACACACTCTATCAGCACGGTTCAGCACGGTTGTCTAACCGTGCCAAGAATTCCGGGCCGAGAATGGTTTGTAATCGTGCCGTCCCAGGCTCAAGTGGAAACACAACTGGAACCGTACCTGACCGTTCTAAGAACAGTTCGGCCCGATAGTGGAAAAGCGGCTCCAGTGAAATGCTCTCTGACAGCAAATGCAATGACTTTGCCTCCTTCTTTTCAGAGAAGATCATTAATATCAGAAAGGTTATTAGCACGTCCTGCAGAGGTCAGACAGATTCGACCGCAATTTCAAAAAGAAGTCACTTTGTCTGTTTTTGAAGCAATTGATAGCAAAACTTTTTGGAAGAAATAGTACAGCACCTTAAATCCTCAACCTGCAATCTTGACACACTTCCCACATCTTTTTTCAAAAGTGTGTTTAACTGTTTAGAAACAGATCTCGGGTAAACACCTCACTTCTTTCTGGGACTTTTCCAAACTCCCTGAAAACTGCAGTTGTTAAGCCCCTTCTGAAAAAGAGCAATCTTGATAACACCATATTGAGCAACTACAGACCAATATCTAATCTTCCTTTTATAGGCAAGATTATTGAAAAGGTAGTTTTCAATCAGTTGAACAACTACTTAAACTCAAATGGATACCTAGACAATTTTCAATCTGGTTTCCGAACGCATCACAGTACAGAGACGGCGCTCATTAAGATAATAAATGATATTCGCCTAAATTCTGATTCTGGCAAAATATCAGTGCTGGTACTACTAGATCTTAGTGCTGCGTTTGACACTGTCGATCATAACATTCTTCTAGAGAGACTGGAAAACTGGGTCGGGCTTTCTGGGATGGCTCTCAATTGGTTCAGGTCATACTTAGAAGGGAGATGTTATTATGTGAGTATAGGAGAGCATAAGTCTAAGTGGACGTCCATGACATGCAGAGTCCCTCAAGGCTCAATTCTTGTGCCGCTCTTGTTTAGTCTGTATATGCTCCCACTAAGTCAAATAATGAGAAAGAACCAAATTGCCTATCACAGCTATGCTGATGATACCCAGATTTACCTAGCCTTATCACCAAATGACTACAGCCCCAATGATTCCCTCTGCCAATGCATTGATGAAATTAACAGTTGGATGTGCCAGAACTTCCTTCAGTTAAACAAGGAGAAAACTGAAGTCATTGCATTCGGAAGCAAAGAGGAAGTTCTTAAGGTGAATGCATACCTTGACTCTAGGGGTCAAACAACTAAAAACCAAGTCAGGAATCTTGGTGTGATTCTGGAGTCAGACCTTAGTTTCAGTAGTCATGTCAAAGCAGTAACTAAATCAGCATACTATCATCTCAAAAACATTGCAAGAATTAGATGTTTTGTTTCCAGTCAAGACTTGGAGAAACTGCCTTTCATGCCTTTATCACAAGCAGGGTGGATTATTGTAATGGTCTCCTCACTGGCCTTCCCAAGAAGACCATTAGACAGCTGCAGCTCATCCAGAACGCTGCTGCCAGGATTGAGACTAGAACCAGAAAATCTGAGCGTATCACACCAGTCCTCAGGTCCCTACACTGGCTTCCAGTTATATTTAGAATTGATTTTAAAGTATTAATACTCATTTATAAATCAATCAATGGCCTAGGACCTAAATACATTGCAGATATGCTCACTGAATATAAATCTAACAGACCACTCAGATCATTAGGATCGAGTCAGTTAGAAATACCAAGGGTTCACACAAAACAAGGGGAATCCGCTTTTAGCTATTATGCTGCCCGCAGTTGGAACCAGCTTCCAGAAGAGATCAAATGTGCTAAAACATTAGCTACATTTAAATCTAGACTCAAAACTCATCTGTTTAGCTGTGCATTTACTGAATGAGCACTGTGCTACATCCGAACTGATTGCATTATGTTTAATCATTTTCTGTTTTTAACGGTCTTAAATTTATTTTAAATCAATTTTTTAAATCATTTTTAAAATCATTAAATCAATCAGTTTTTACATTTTACATTTTTTTTGTTTTGTTGTTGTGATCATTGTTTTTATGATTGTTCGACTTCCTTTTTTGTGATTATTGTTTTTATTATTGTTTTTATGATTATTCTACTTCCTTTTATGTAAAGCACTTTGAATTACTTTTGTGTATGAAATGTGCTATATAAATAAACTTGCCTTGCCTTGCCTTACACCTCAAAGACAATTTCTTTTCCAGAATCGCTGGTCCAAGATCCAGGCATAGTTGTATTACTGCTCCTCTACACTAAAAAATTCCTGTAAATTTACAAAGAAATTTAACAGTAAAATGCTGTTTTCATATAATAACAGTAAGTTACTGTATTTTGCGATGCATTGTGGGATATGTTGATCAGCAACAGTATGACACTGTTGTTTAACAACATAATACCATATTTTCCATTGTACATGTGCAGGGAAAGGAAGACATTTTGGTTTATCTGCATGAGGTCATTTTGCAGCTCTGCCTTTTATTGTTTTATTTCTAAAGTACTTATTACTTTTAAAAATTAATGTTTCAACATCCAATTAAGCTTTTGGGATTTAAATTGGATTTGTGACTATGTTTTAATCAGCAAGTTACCACAGTAGCGTTAGCACTTTGTACAGACTGGTATCATATAACACACAACTGTCTAACCCGCACACCTTAAACTTTATCTAAGTAAAAAATGACGTTTTGTGAAATGATGTTTTTGTTTTTTCTTTTGTGATTAAAATTTTAGCGTGAGGTTCAAACCGTTAGCCGCTGCTGTTATTTGCAACCACACATCTTACCGCGTACACTTCTAAATATTAACATTATAAAGAGCCAGCAAAGCATAATTTGATGAAAGGACAGCATGTTTTAATCATGGAACAGTAACCAAGTAAGATATGATAGCATTGTTAGCATTGTTAGTTCGTTAGCATATACTCCGACTGCATTTTATTTGTTATTTATTACCATCACACAATTTATGTAACTGAAACATGTTCCGAACTTCATCTAACCAAAAGATACACGTGTATGAACAAAATTCATAATTCTTGCACAATTACTGTGAACGTATTCAAAGCGCTGCTAACGATTGCAATAATAACAGCAGACTGACGGAAATCTGTCGGGTTTTATTTTATTTTTAAACTTTATTTTAATGTTTTGTGTGTGGGATGTCTGTAATTATTTAACTAGAGAAGCTATCTATTCTTTACATTATGTTTTCCTTATCCTTGTAGTTCAAAGGCTGACTTTGTAGAGAAGCAAATGTAAGTTTGCCTATTGTTTGTTCAAGAAATCATTCACTAAAAATCTCATTATTTACTCAAACTTATGCTGTCTTAAATTCATATGACTTTCTCTTGGAGGACAAATGAAGATATTGTCCTGGAGAACTGATGTCTGTTTTGCCCATATGGAAGACCAGTGGGAACCAAACCTTCAAGCTCCAAAAGGAACATAAAGGTATGATTAAAGGTATGATTAATTACCAGTAATTTTGTCTGATATCAAAATATCAGACCAAAGAACCACAAATTAAAAACTGGAACTGCAAAATTTAAAATTGTTTTCACCCAAACAAATTGAATCACTTCAGAAAACTGGCTAAACCATGTGATTAATTACCTTTATCCTCCATTTACTGTATATCTGTTGGTATTAGAGTTTGGTCCCCATTTTCTTTTGCATTGTAGGGACAAACAGACATCACATCTCCATTAAATATTATCGATCACATTATCAAAGTTTAAATCAGCATACGAGTAAGTAAATAGGAAAATTATCAGTTTTGATTCTACTCTGAGTATAATAGTTTTATTGCCTCTGTAGAATATTGCAACAAGTAGCACATTATTATTATTATTTATATTTATTTATTTTTTTTGTTGTTGATCATTTTAAATTGTTTTCTTTATCAATAGATGTCTGCCACTCCCTCTGACCTTGAGAAAATGGGTAACCTACCTGTGACTTCTAGCTTGATCCTTCTTGGTAAGTATATGTCTGCATTTTGTTTCACTAAAACAAATCTACTACATTAGTTTCTATGACTTGTGCAGTGTATTTTGAGGCTTCAGTCAAAGGAGAAGTCCACTGCCAGAAAAAACAATTTACAAATAATTTACTCACCCCCTTGTCATCCAAGATGTTCATGTCTTTCTGTCTTCAGTCGTACAGAAATTATGATTTTTGAGGAAAGCATTTAATGATTTTTCTCCATATAATTCAACATGTAGTTTAAATGCAGCTTCAAAGGGCTCTAAACGATCCCAGCCAAGGAAGAAGGGTCTTTGACCAAAATGATCGGTCATTTTTTTCAAAAAAATAAAAATTTGTATACTTTTTAAGCACAAAAGCTTGTGTAGCACAGGCTCTGGGATGCGTGTCCACGATGCTATGAATTAGTGTTGGGTCGTTCTTGAACGTTTTGTTCATTTTAAACAAATCTTTAATGTGACTCGGGAAGAACGAGTCGTCTCAGGGAGTGATTCGTTCAGTCGCGCATGCGCAATATCCTATTAGGTTCTGCAAAAGAAAAGAAAAGAGGTGTCAAAAATAATTGGAAAAACTACAGAAGAAGACCCAAGATGATGAAGAAGAACATCAGTCCAGAAGTATCTCATCCTTAAGTCAAACTTATACTGTCTCAAACCAGTAGGACTTTCTCTTAGAGGACAAATTAAGATATTGTCATAGAGAAATGTTTGCCCATACAATGGAAGACTTATGGGAACCAAACATTTGAGCTCCAAAAGGAACATAAAGGTACAATTAATTAAAGACACTAGTCATTTCATCTGATATCTTTTATAAACCATTTGTTTGAAAAAAAAAAATAAAAAAAAAACATTAGCTGGTGTTTTTGAGAGTTTGAGAGTAATTTGGGAGTACATTTGTATTTTATGAATAAATAAAGACTTTATGCATGTTTGTATGTTTGTATGCATGCCTGTTTTAGGAAATATTGTAAAAGTTTATCTAGTGTTATATCAAAATAAAATAAAACATAACTGGACTTTGTTCTTTTTGTAATAGTCAAATAGAAAATGCAGGGTATAATATGCATAGAAAACTGAGATCATGGAGTTATGAGTAGTATGTATTTTAACAGATACAGTATACTGTAGATGACAAAACGGCATTTTGCTGTTAATTTCAAAAACAGTAGCACATTGTATTTTTACAATAAGATGCTGGCAACCACAATTGCCAGTAGATTACAGTTTTTTTACAGGGAATTTTTTTTACAGAGTAGTATGTAATTTAACAAATATATGCCGCTAAATTACTGTTGTATATGACAAAACGGCATTTTGCTGTTAATTTCAAAAACAGTAGCACACTGTATTTTTACAGTATGATGCTGGCAACCACAGCTGCCAGTAGATTAACTCCCTCTGCTGGTATGGCATTACAACTTTCATTTGTTTCACTTACTACTTCTAAAAATGTAATTCAGGATTATTGTACTTGTTTTTAGTTATTTGTCTGTTTTATATTTTTGTTTATAATTGTGTTATGTGTTTGTAATTGTATAATGTCTTTATTGTTTTGTACCTTTTGTACTTATGCTGCCTCTTGGCAAGGTCGTCATTGTAAATGAGAACTGGTTCTCAATTGACCAGTGGTAGGCAGTAACGAAGTAGTTGTACTTCGTTACTGTACTTAAGTACATTTTTCAAGTACCTGTACTTTACTGGAGTAGTTTTGTGTTGAGTAACTTTCACTTTTACTTCACTACATTCCAAAGCGTAAGATCAAACTTTTTCTTAACTACATTTCATAAAACATATCGTTACTCCTTATAATGTATCACGTGCTTTGAGACGCAGAAGCAGTGTCTGATTTATGAACAAATTGATTCTTTTCAATGAACCTGTTAAATTGATTCGCCAATCGCACCAAATGATTCATTCACGAATTGGAATGATCCGATTGCAGCTGTTCTCGAGTCGACAACTCATTGATTCAAATGATCCGTTTAGAGCGAGTCTCCAGTCAACTGAATTCACAAGTAAGAACCGGGGGAGATCTTGTGCGCACGCACGACTGATGCTGCGAAAAGTAAGTTACTAATGTCGAATTTTAGGATTAATTATTGTAACTAAAAATAATATTTAGGTCCGTTGTCCATTACATCTGCTGTAAAGGACGATCTGTTTAAGTCCACTGAAATGCTTGAATTGAGACACATCAACATCAGTATTTCTGTTTTAGGTAAAAAATGAAACATTTAAATAACAGCTTAAACAAAATAACTCCTGCACGTTCATATTCCCCGCTGCTGTAACGTTAGCAGTTTTATTAAAATGCTATGCATGAAGCCCTACTTGACATTTGTTTTTATATTGTTTAGCAACAGTTTTTATATTGTTTGGTCAACTAGAGCAGACAGATGAATGTTTATTCATAACCATACTGAAAATAAGTAAATATTGTTAGCTGATGCGAACTGTATAGCTAATAAGCTTGCTGGTGCTAAGTTGAGGTAATTTTTAGATATAAAGTCCAAATATTTTTATTCAACCAGATAGATTACATCCAAGGGAAAAAGAAAGGATGTGATGGTAACTACAGTAATTATTAAAGTGGGAAGTGATGCCCTCTGGGGGCCAGGGGTGTTTTTACACAGACAATGTTTGAAAGGAAAAAAAAATCATTATTAAAATATAAATATATTTTCCTTAAAATTTTCTTGCTAACTTCAGGTCTTATTCTCATGTCATATAACTGTGACATTATGCAAAACAACAAGCTTTAAAACACTTTTTTTCTTACTGGTGAAAATTACATGGTCAAATCTGTTTTAACCATGTAGTGGTTATTTTGGGAAAATCCCAGGTATTTTGAGCAGTAGGATTATAAAAAATATGTGCTAATATAATATTCAATTAAGTAGCCTATATAAAATTGCAAAATAAATTTATCAGTACTTTTTTACTTAAGTACATAAAAAAATCGGGTATTTCTGTACTTTCACTCGAGTAAGATTGAAAGAGGAGCACTTTTACTTTTACTGGAGTAATATTTTATTATACATATCTGTACTTTTACTCAAGTACTTGACTTGTGTACTTCGTCCACCACTGCAATTGACTTACCTGGTTAAATAAAGGTTATTAGAATTATTATTATTATTTCTTAAGAATTTTTGTACTTCTGTTAACTATTAAAGCATGAGTCGTTTATTATTGAAAGGATTTTTGTATGTTTTGTATGTACTGTAATCTGTGTTCTTTATTATAGCAATAATAATAATAATAAAAATTATGACAACACAAAACAAAGTACAATCACTAGACTAGTGATTATCAAAAACAGACTGTCTTTCATTTATTCTTCACAAAATCTTTGCTCGTTTCGGTTGAAATTCCTATTTTAAGTGCAAGTATTAGCATTATAAATGCTAAATTAATACCAACATATAAAATTAAATGGTAATACATGTGCACAAATATGCATTAATTCATGCTTAATTCATGCACAGATAATCACGAGTTAATGTATAATTTATGAAGAACTAAACCATTTATTAATTATTACTATTATTTCTATATGATTCATAGATTAAGCAATCAATAAATTGTTATTAGTTAAATTTGTCATAATGTATTAATTCCCTAATAACTTATTTTATGAACTAATGATGTATCCATATGTTAACTGCCACCATGGTCAACGCTATGTACTTCACTTCCAGTTGTCTGCTTTAATTCATTACCTAATGATTTGCAAAGATATCATTATGTTATGACTTTACTTGTTGAGGCACATGACTAACTAACTAATTCTAAATCCAAAACCACAATGACATATTACTTAATTAGTTAATAGTTCTGTGCCACAACAAGTAAAGTCACAACATAATGATATCTTTGCAAATTATTAGCTAATGATTAATTAAAGCAGACAACTGGAAGATGAAATGCATGGCTTCAACCCATTGTGGTAATTAACACATGAATTTACACTATTTATAAAATAAGTTCTTAGGGAATTAATACATTATGACACATTTAACTAATAACAATTTATTGATTACTTAATCTATGAATCATATAGAATGTTCATTTACTGCTGATGAAGTAATTATTATTAAATGGTTTAGTTCTTCATGAGTTATATATTAACTCATGATTATCTCTGCATTAGTTAAGCATGAATTAATGTATATGTGTGTACCCGTATTATAAAGTGTTACCAATTAAATTAAGGACATGCATTTTTTTTTGCAGTATTGTCTTATATTAATGTCCGTTAAAGACTGTAAACAAAAAAACATTTATGTAAAAGAAATTAAAACATATAGCCACTGTCTCTAAAATTTTTTAATTATTCAGACACAGCAATGCATCATGTTCTGTAAAATCATGTTTGTAGTGTGTTCCAGGGAATTAAAACGTACAATATAATGTATAAATACAATATATATTTCAGACCTATAATAGTAACTAATAATAATGGTGAAGTGTACCGTTGCATAAAATGAAAATACTCAATAAAGAAGGCTAAAACTGCCTCAAATGTATAATTAATGGTTGGATTCCACAACTGATAACATAAAACAAATATAATAATACAATACAACATTTACTTTAGGAGTCATAAAATTCACTGATTTGAGAAATGTTCTATTGCGTTTCTGGTTTGGCTGTGAGATTCGCCAATTTTAAGTGCGTAAAATGTGATGGATTCTGATCCGTCAAAAAAAAAAAAAGACTTTTTGAACTTCTTCGTATTTCCACTTTACTTCTCTTTCGCTGTCATTATTTCTGCTTCTGTGCGGTTCTCCAGGCATTTTCACTCCGAGATGGCGGCTGCGCTACCGAAGCGTCACCTAGTGGCTGTTACCAAAAAGGCATCAGAGTTTCGCCTTTTGGTATTCTATACTCTTTGACTACACTGACCATAGTCTAACCGTGAGATGTGTAGTAAAACTATGGTTGTAAATTAAAACAGATTGTAATCAATCCGCCAAAAAAAGAAAGAAAAAAAAAAACAAAAAAAAAAAAAACATGGTTACTATATTTTTACTGTAAAAAACATGGTTGATTTTGGTAAGAGAAAAATATGACTCATGATAATGCAATAGCATGTTCACTATTAGGATTTTTCTGTAAAGATATTGTAGAGGTGAAATTATTTCCTAATAAAATTAAAGTCCAAAAAACAACAAAAACAGATGCCATGCAACAAAACAATAAAACTAATCTGGAGAAGACATCTCCAAAGAGAGAAAACAACACCACCTCTATTGCTCATTTGCGACCATAGGTCGTGAGATCTCCTGACAAACCAAAAGGTCTTTATGATTTTGCAAATTATTGGAAGATTTGTTTGTTCTGGTCTGGGTATATAAACGAAGGGACAAAACACTACTTTAGGTTTTCCTGTAGACAGGAACCCCTGCACCGTATGTGAATCTCTGGAGCTCTGCACTACAACTCACATCCTGCTGTGTCTCTCTCTTCTGTCAGGTATGCATTTTGTTTTATTATTCAAACATGTAACTGTGTTAAAACATTGTGTTCATAACACACTTTAAAGTTGTTTGTGCTACTACATCTGCACATAGACTAGCTAAGCTTATCCTTTAAAACACATGATTGCTTTGCTGTAAGTGCTTTTTTGAAATAGAGTTGCCATGCAGCTACAATGTGATTCGCAGTTGCATTATTCTTTCTAAATTGGCTTCTAATTATTGATTATGTCATTGTAATTGGCAGGATTATGTTATTGGCAGGATACATTTTTACCTGACAAATAAAATGTTATTTGACTTATTCTGATCTCTTCTGAAATCATTATGACTAGTAGATCATGTGGAGGCCGATGCTACCTCAAATCTATGGCCAGGGTAGAGCAAACTGAAGGCTCTGAATAGAGCAGTAGGCACATCATCTGAGACCTCCTGATTTCTGTCTATCACTGATGTTAGCAAGTTGTATGGGAGAAGACTAAGCAAACTACACTTTTTGTTAAAAAAAAAATGCAGTAGGCAACTGGCAAAAAGGGTAGTCACCAACAACCTCTGACTAAAATCAGACTGATCAACGTAAAGGCCAACATGTGAGATAAATGCAGCTTTGGGTCCCTTTCGAATGAATAATTGAAAGTATGGGATTTCCAGAATAATCAAATATCTAAATGAATACATTATCAATATTTGCGATCAGTGTAAATTAGAGAAACTGCCTAAATTTAACGATCACATGGAACTGGAATCAGATTAAACATGGAGCTAGATTAAAACTGAAACTAAATCCTGATAAATTAAGTGAACTTTGCAGAAGCGCTGTGAAAAGACCGAACATGCATTAAACCTTCAACCAGGCCACTGGACATTTGGGCCAGTACTATTGTACTAATTTTGACATTTAGACAATTTAGAAAATATAGTTTTGTTAAGTCTGTAGTGTTTGAGCCATTTTAAAAACATAAAACAACAACACCTGGTCATAATGTGATACTTCAAATTGAAAATTGCTACTGCAAATAGAATATAATGAGGTGGTTGCGTTCCAACAAGATGGAGACAGTTCTGCTCATAACAGTAAATGGCTGATGGGAAAAGTGACAGGTACTTGAAAAGTCATTGATTCACAACCCACCCAGTTGCAGGCCTCAGCTGGAACGTAGCTTGTGTTTGTGGTGAAAAGAGTTTATTGTCCAGCATCATTGTGTCTGATACAGCTGTGTGATCAACAATCCCATTAGCAACCAGACCAGACACTCAACATTAGTGATCTCTGTCTTCTGGTGTAGAGCAGAACACACATTCACTATATACACATACACTATACACACACACACACACACACACACACATGTTGGGTTTACATGTTTTATGGGGACATTCCATAGGCGTAATGGTTTTTATACTGTACAAACCGTATTTTCTATCACCCTACACCTACCCTACACCTAAACCTAGCCCTCACAGGAGACTGTGCACACTTTTACTTTCTCAAAAAAACTCTATTCCTAAATCATTCTGAATGATTTATAAGCCTGTTTCCTCATGGGGACCTCACAAATGTCCCCACAAGGTCAAAATTTACTGGTATTACTATCCTTGTGGGGACATTTGGTCCCCATAACGTGATGAATACCAGGTGCACACACACACACACACACACACACACACACACACACACACACACACACACACACACGTACGCACGCACGCACGCACGCACGCACACACCCGCTTACTTACCTCATTCATTCTCCGCACCGTTCCTCCCTGCTGTTGCCGCTATCAGAGTAGCGGGTGCACACGCAATCCTGATAGCACATGGACATTATCCCATTTCAGCACTCTCCCCTGTCCGTATGCATTTTCCAGTCATCTCATACACATACACTGCACTTGTTGTGTCGTTTCGTCCCTGTGATGTTTGTCTGTGTGGCGTAGTCAGTCTTCCGGCGGGAAACATCGCGCCGACCAAACCGATCGAACGAGCGGCAGCCGATTATGACATCACGGGCTTGGTCGCGCCGGCGCAGCGCAACCGGAAGCTGGCGAAACCATTGTGTAGTTTGAATGGGTGTTTTTGTGTGTATTTACGTGTGGAAATTATGTGTTTAAAGTATTATGTGTTAATGGATTGTGTGTTTATTATTATATAGAGAGCTGAAATGAATTATTATATATATATATATAATTACTGCAATCTTTAGCTCAGTGGTTCTGGGGTGCGTTTCCCAAAAGCAACCATGGTCGCAAGTTCCATCGTTACCAACAGAATTCAATGGAACTGACGACCATAGTTAACTAACGATGCTTTTGGGATCAGCTCTCTCTCAGCTGCACCTCTTTGGCCTTTCTCCTCCTTCCTCCTAACCACTCATAATTTTTTTTTTATCCCGGGAGGGAGGATCTTAACACACCCTGTTGTGGCAAAATAAAACCGACTCTCACCAAAGTAAAAGACAAACTCCGTCAAATGTCTTTTATAAGTTTATTCTTTGCAAAGAAGGTCAGACAGTCATACAGAAACACAGGTTACTGCAGAGTGCGACCCAGAAGGGAGGGCTCACTCCAACTTATATCTCTTCCCTAGCCTTTAAGGTTACATCTCCTAACTGGTAACTTTCCGATAACTACATTCAGATACGTCATACTCCCAAGAATCAAACCTTTTTATTTAGGGCCCCGATACGCTTCTCTTACGTCATCCGCCTAGCAGGTTTAAATAAAGCAGACCCTTACAAATATTCCATAAGCACATAAGATTTTTGGTAGGTATGATTTTTTTCTTCCACACACCCCCTGCGTTCCAATCGAAAGGGCTCATCCCTATACCCTAATCCCTTCAAAGGGTTTACCCTCTGGAGTGAGAGCTTCGAAGGGTTGAAGGGTGTAGGGGACCAAACAACAGTTTCTTGAAGTACCCTTCTGCGTCATCATCCCGTGACCACACGGAGGCGCTGTCATCATGGCAAGTTTATTTATATAGCACATTTCATACACAAAGGTAATTCGAAGTGCTTTACATAAAAGGAAGTAGAATAATCATAAAAAACAAAATTATATTAAAACAATAATAAAAACAATAATCACAAAAAAGGAAGTAGAATAATCATAAAAACAATGATCACAACAATAAAACAAAAAATGTAAAATGTAAAAACTGATTTAAATGATTTAAAAATAAATTAAAAATTGATTTTAAATAAATTTAAGACAGTGAAAAACAGAAAATGATTATACATAGTGCAATCAGTTCGGACAAAGCACAGTGCTCATTCAGTAAATGCACAGCTAAACAGATGAGTTTTGAGTCTAGATTTAAATGTAGTTAATGTTTTGATGAATTATTACTGAATCCATCTTAATCCAGGAAGCGCTGACACTGGATCCAACCGAGAGCTCTGTCAAAAGAAAAGAAATGTTTTATAAAGAACCTTGTGTTCCGGTGTCACACAGCAATCAGCCAGACACCTGCAGAGACACAGATGCAACACACACCCAAATGAATAGTGACCGAAAGTGTTGTCACACAGTGATTAATTAAGCTTTCATAGAGTTTTCTTTTATGTAAAGATGTTTTATTTCTAAAGCAGAAGTCAAATGGTTTCATATGAGCAGGAATGGAAAATTAAAAACACCTTTCAACCACATGCTACTGACACCTCAAGCACATTCTCACACATCGACATTAAACACAAACACCTAGCAGATACATGCTCATGCAGAATCTGTTTGTCCAACAGATAAAACCACATATCTGTGCAAATGTGAATCAATGAAACAGCAGGACCTAATTCCTTGGTCGCCGTGATTTTGCCAAGTAAGACATGTTCCTGGATCAACATGTTTTGTTGATCCTGGATCAACATTACTGTCCAAAAATATAGACTTAACCCAATCCCTACCCCTAAACCTAACCATAACCACAATTTATTCCTAAAATCAGAAGGAAATGATAGCTGATTAATGATGGTGTAGAAGCATCAAACTGTTATTGAAAGTCTAAAAGTGATATTTCCTGAAAAGTTACCCCTCAATTCTGATTGGCTGATTGAAATGTTGTTCCAGGATCAACAAGGATGTTGATCCAGGAACATGGTGTACTTGGCGAAATCACGTTTACCTAATTCCTTTTGCATCTACAGTTTGCACTTAAATGAGATTAACAGACATGGTCTCTTTAAGACTTTAGGAATCATACATAAAAATACTCTAGTGTTTTAGGAGACTATTTCATAATGTCACCTTTAAGTACCAAACTTTAAACCCTGCTGCATGGCAGTGTGATTTCCTGATGCAACATGGTGATGTACACCAATCCTAAAACATAACCATAGACTCCAAAAATGTCTAAAAAAGTTGTCGCAAGCAGCTTATGGGTCTTACAGTTTGATGATCATCTTATGCCAACTGGTACATATTACACGTGATCTTCCTCTTTAACATTCTGTGTAAAAAAAAAAAAAAAAAAAAAAAAAAAAACATATTAAAATAACCATCAAGTGTGACTCTTAGAACAGACAGACAGACATGTTTCTTTTGGTTGTAATGTAGCATATCAGTTTCTGATTCACATGAATATACAGGAGTTGGAGAAAATAATGTGAACAACAAACAAATGTTGCGATTATCTTGTATTCATCTTTATCCAAAAACCAAAAACCTTTTATAAGTATTGGATATGGTGGTGGTGTTGTGTGTGTGATGTGTCTGATTGATCATTATACAAAAACACAGTCAGACACATTTAAACCCACATTGCTGAATTTACACAGAGATACAAAACACAAATTATTAATAAATGATCTTACCGATTTATATGATTTTCTTTTGAGGAATGTGGGATCAGCATAAATTATGCCTTCATCACAGGTCTCAACTGCTTCAACAACAACAACAAAATAATGCATGGAAACATAATCCTAACTGGATCTGTTTCTTTGTGACTTGTGTGTTATAGGGCTGTCAAACTGTGTTGTGATGAATTTAATCATTATTAAAGCTTAACAAGTGAAACAGCATCATTAGAAATGTTTACTTATATACCAACAGAGTGCTGCATTTTTACATGGGTAGAATTATGACCGTAGCATCTAACAAAAGTTATTTGAATAATCTGGATTTGTATTTATGTTTGTGTTTCCAGTGTGTTTTGCAGAATCAGTTTTTAGTCAAGATCTGTGTTCAGTAACATTATATAGATAGACATGTATGAGTGTAATCTACAGAAATTGCAAAACAAAATAACTTCACATTTACTTTATGTATATAAAAATACAAAAACTAAGAATAGTTGTAATTTAAATGTTGCCTATCAAACAATGAACATATTAATATTAATAGTCATAACACTTGTTATAATCAGTAGGTAACAGAAACCTTTGTGAACAGCTTTTCTGTGTTTCCTGTTGATGCAGATGATCACGACTGCAGCTACAGTCAACAGAGATCCAGCAGCAGCAGCCGAAATCAGCACTGTCTGAGATACAGAGACTGTAATAATGATAATTATTGTAAGTGAATGTGTCTGTCTGCTCTACACCAGAAGACAGAGATCAGGGCCCGTATTCACAAAACATCTTAAGCTTGCCAGTCCTAAATTTAGAACTCCTAAGTTTTTGCTCTAAGAGTGTTTCACAAAGCGTTTTAGCGCTAAAACTAGCTCCTAAATCTGTGCAATGTAAAGGCTGAATTATATGCGTCCGCAAGTTCGCTTGGGTTTGTGAAATCACCCATTTCGCGTGGCGGTGTGCACGGCATCTCGAGTGAACTGTTCGCGTGTCACCGCATTGAGCACAAACAATTTTAAAGCTGTTTTGGTTGAACAGGTAAGCCTCCATCAATGCGTGATCATAGAAATAGTCAGATGGCAAATAACTCTTAGAGAGAAATCGCGACCAGCCCTGGTGAAAAAACCAGCATATGCTGGTAGGTATGTTTTGATGCTGGGATGCTGGTTAGGTAGGTTTTAATGCTGGTTTAAGCTGGTCCTTTGCTGGTTCATGCTGGTCCTTGACCAGCAACATGACCAGCAAAGGACCAGCTTAAACGGGTGGGACACTTTTTGCAAGGCTCAATATTGTCCCACCACTTTTTTGTCGTCTCACGACAAACTTTTTACGTCTCGCGGCACGGACGTAACTAATGCTGATGAAACATTCCTTTCTGTTAAATAAGGTGCTGACGCTGGAATCTGTATTTTTTTCTGAAATCATGCTTAATGTTCGTTGTGATGTTAATTAGTGACGGAACTTTCTCAATGCGGCCTGTGCTAGCTCAGTGTTCACACAAGCGAGCGCTTCAATCCATCGCTTATGACTCATTCCGGTTAAAAATCAAAACAAAATACACACAAATGTGTGTCTGATATAGGATCGCTGATGAACACATTTGATTTTAATAAGGGGGGAAAAAGTCATGCCATGGCGGATTAACCCAAAACCTCTAACTCATTTAACGCAAGTTCTACCACTAGACTATTGGGTATTATTAATAACCGACGCATATCTATGTATTTATTCATTGACATCATTTATCTCAGGGCTAATAATATATTATTATAGTACATGTAACTATGCACACAATGATTGGCTGATAGGGGAGGGGTCTCTGTCAGACATTTATTCATAGAAATATTGTAACGTGCAATATTATATCATATTCGAATAAAAATTTTAAAATGCAGGCTAAGTGTCACTAATTAAACATGTATATCTTCAGCCTCTTACATGTGCGCTCCTCGTATACAGTTAGTGGATATACATATAAACAGCCTTTTAATTAACAGAGTAGAATAATCATAGGTGATAGTAATTTGTAGTTGGGATAACCTCAAAAACTAAAAAAAAGATGTGTGGGAAAATATATGTGTGCAAATAAATGCAGCTTTCCCACTTTTGTCCAGAAGCAAAGATGACTGTGAAAAGGGCTGGTATTCTTTGCAAAGTCAGGCAAAGGCAGAGATTCCAGATTTCAAGCGACAAACAACTGCCATTCGAGGGTTGTCAAAACCTTGATCTGTGGCGTTGTTGGGTTGTTTCTATTTGTTGGTGAAGTGAGTGCGTCTCTGCAAGTTCTGCAACAGTCATAACCCTGGTGCAAAAGCCAGCATATGCTGGTAGGTATGTTTTGATGCTGGTTAGGTATGTCTTGACATACTTACCAGCATATGCTGTTTTTTTCACCAGGGAATACCTTCATGATTAAGACCATACTTTCTTAAAAGTTCATTATCATCAAATGTTTCTAAAATGTTTCTGTTCCGAGGCAGATAGTTGTTTTTTTTTTAGGATAGTTTTAGGACTTGATCTTAATGACTTAGGAGTCCTCTCCACTACTCCTAACATTTCACAGATTTAGGAGCTAGTTTTAGTGCTAAAACGCTTTGTGAAATACTCTTAGAGCAAAAATTAGGAGTCCTAAATTTAGGATTGACACGCCCATTACTTTTAAGATTTTCTCCTAAATCGCTAAGTTATGAGATAGACTACTTTTATCCTTAAGATGTTTGAGGAATAGAGGTCCAGAATTTGGTGATGTGCGCACGCAGTCAGCACAGGCTTGCGGTGCAGAAGAAGACGTCGAGTATAAATCAGCCTAAATCAGGCTTAAATCACTAAGATCAAATCCCAACTATCCTAATATTGCCGTTGCTGGCAGTCTGCCTTATCCCAGCTCCAAATTTTCATTTGATTATATCCTTGTTTTCATTAATACGTTGGGCAAGAAGTAACAGCTGTTCTTGCATCCAGTTTGGTTTTCTTTTACGTTTGCGTATCTCACTATCGGCCATGATTATTCTATTATGGTAATGAAAAAGCAATTTATGTCGGCACCGATAGCCTAGTGCAGGGGTCACCAGACCCAGTCCTGGAGGGCCGGTGTCCCTGCAGAGTTTAGCTCCAATTCTGTCATTAAGAGCATAAAAAGCCCTTTAAAAAGTCTGTTTATATGCATATCAGCTAATTGTTTATTATAAGAAGCACACATGTAAAAGGCTGTCAATCATTTGAACATATACTTATTTAATAAGTGACGCTCACCCTGCATTTTAAATTCTTTATTTAAATATGGCAACATTTACAACAACATTTCTATGAATAAATGTCTGACAGAGTGCATGGTTAACCAATGTGCATGGTTAGTGAGCATGCTGACATCATCCATAGTAACAAGGTCAACCCCACCCTTACTCTTAGCTTAAGACTTCTCTCTATTTCTTAGTAAAAGTTTGTCTCAGCAGCTTTATTAGTAGGTTTTAAGAGAAAACTCTTAGCTAAAAACTTTTACTGCTATTTAGGAGAACTCTTAGTGGTAAGATAAAATGTTTTGTGAATACGGGCCCTGGTCAGTAAATAAACACATATTATCAATGCTGTCATACCTGCACATGTGTGACAGAGTTCACTAATGTTGAGATGTGTGGTCTGGTTGCTGATGGGATTGTTGATCACACAGCTGTAGGTGTTGTTATCCTGATATTCCACCTCCAGATGTAGAGAGAGACTGATGCTGAGATCAGACACACTGATGCTGGACAATAAACTGTTTCCTTTGTACCAGGAGAGACTCACATCACTCACATTCACCACTGAACACAACAATGAACAATTCTGCTGTGATGATGATGATGATGATGATGGTGAACAATGTGAAGAGTTATTGCTAATGACAGGAACAGGCAAACGAGCTGAAAAACATGAGAATAAAGAGAAATACAGACAAATCTCACAAACAGTCTTCTTTTTAGTTTAGTGTGCTAAGTGAGTGTTTAGTTTGTACTCACCATATACCGAAACACTAAATGTTTTTGATGACCACTGAATTCCACTTAAATTTACTTCATAGAGTCCAGCATGTTCAGTTGTGATGTTTTTGATGGTCAGAGATCCACTTTGATTGTCCAGCTTCAGTCTGTGTCTGAATCTCCCATCAGGACCATCAGATGTGGAAAAGATTTGCTTCTCAATGTTGATTTCAGATATGATAGACCTCTTAACTCCAAATCTCCATGTTATATGGTCTTCTACTTGAATTTCAGTTATATCGGTCTGTAAAGTGACAGAATTTCCCTCAGTCACTGATATTGACTCACCAAGCGCACCTGATGAACATGAGATTTTGCATAGAATGAGACTCCCATTGGTTTAAATCAGCTGTGCTTATCTGACATTTGCGTGTGAACTGAAGAACATGCACAGTAGCAGTAGCTTTAATACTCTGAAATGGAAAAGTATCCAAAAATAAAGTACACCATAAAAATGTTTTATAGCTTACCAGTCAGACTCCAAAAGCACAAACAAAACAAAACAAACATGTGAAACATTTTCTTTAGTTGTTCAGTGTCTGATCAAGGAAGACTATCCACTAAAAACACTCCTCCCACAACAGACCTCCTAGTTCACACTTGTATTTGCATATTTCATAATGTTATAGTTCATCTTTAAGACTTTAACTGTTGTTAATGGATAGAAATCAATTGTCAATTTTTGTCAATCAATTTTATCAGTTACAAATACAAATACTTTTTGAAAAATAGTTCCCATACTAATAAAAGGCTAGAAGTAGAAGAATAACATTCAATATCAGATGAACTGCACTTTAAAGAAAAATTGAGTCTCACCCTCTGTGAGTTAAACTGGTTATATATATTTATTGTATTTTTTATTTATTTATTTGCATTTATTTGTTGAAAAAAAACATTTGCCATTTCAAAGACGCTAGGAGTCAAACTGAAAGCTGCTGTGGTTAGCTTTCAGAAACGTGGTGTGATCTGCTGGGTGGACACACATGTTGTATGTTTATTAGGTGAAGTGCTTCTTCCTGTCCTGCTGTTATGAGCAGCTTTTTTAGACCCTGTAATCTACGGAAAGAATTGTGATGAGAAACTGTTTCTAATACAGAGGCAGAAAAACAATAACAAAATTATCACATGTAACTTTAAATTACTGATTGTCAGTTGTTTGTTTTTGAAAGGAATGTATATTTCTAACAATAAAGATTGTACTTGACTAAACATATCGCCATTAATATTATCCCTCCCCCCCCACACACACACATACATTTTTTTGTAAAATAAAACAAATAATACTATAGCTGTTCTTAGCAAACTCTCGTCTGTTGTAAATGAAAGTAAAAGTGAGTGTGACTATGTGCTCTGCATTTAACCCATCCAAGTACACCTCAGTTGTGGGTACTGAAGGTGGAAGAGAGAGTTGTTCATGCACTCCCTCCAACTTCATCAGCCATGTCGCCATGACTGCCCCACAATTGTAAGTACGTGATAGTGTGACATTTTCACCCACTGTGCAATAAAACCTTAGTGGAATTTAACCTCTTAATTTTGCTGACTTTCTACTGTTTTAATGTTATAGCTAAAGCCTTCCCTGTTGAAAAAAAAAAAAAAAAAAAAAAAAAAAAGATTGATGCTGGGATGCTGGTTTTAGCTGGTTTATGCTGTTCCTTAGCTGGTCATGTGCCGGTCCAGGACAAGCTTAAACCAGCTAAGGACCAGCAAAGAGCCAGCGTAAACCAGCTAAGGACCAGCTAAAACCAGCATCCCAGCATCAAAACCTACCTAACCAGCAGATGCTTTTTTTTTTTTTTTTCAACAGGGTTGTACACAGAGACGTCATGCCCATTGAAAGTGAGGGGGCACGTGCCCCCTTAGATTTCTGAGCCAAGTGGACCCCACTCCCATTCGTGCCCCCGCTGAGCCAGAGAAAGATGCGTTTTTACAGAATTATAACCAATCACATACAATGCTGTTGAGCTTATGAATTTGATAATTGTAAATGTTCTTTGCTCTGTCTGTACAACGAAAGTGTTAATGATTAGTAGCCTAACTTACATTTTTTTATTCACATTAACTTTAATTAACTGTAATGACTGTATTGAACCGGAAAAAAAGTTCACGCAGACTTAGACCAGACGAGCGTTTGAGGTTAAAAAGTACATCAATTGTCCGTTTGTTTTGAAAATGACCAATCATTTTGCTAGATAAGACCCTTCTTCCTGGGCTGGGATCGTTTAGAGCCATTTAAACCTGCATTTAATCTGCATTTTGGAAGTTTAAATCTGGGGGCACCATTGAAGTCCACTATATGGAGAGAAATCCTGAAATGTTTTCCTCAAGAAACATAATTTCTTACCGACTGAAGAAAGAGAGACACAAACATCTTGGATGACAAGGGGGTGAGTAAATTACCTGTAATTTTTTTTTTGTTCTGGAAGAGAACTACTCCTTTAAAGGTGAGAATCAAGATATTTAATGAAATTGTTAATGCGTTTGGGAATGTTTCGAATAAAAACGAAAAAAATAAGTCTATGGCTGCTGTGTCACATGATGACAGGAGTCCCATTCGTGCCGCCACAGAAATAATGAGTGCATGACACCCCTGCTTTTACACACTGCTGAGATTATTGCTGATCACACTGTGGGACATAGGTCTAATAAACATGGGTACGACGTGCATGTAAAAAGTACAATGATGATGACACCTATTGACTCGTAGGCTAAGACGCACGTTGCTATAGAACAATGGTTCTCAAACTGGGGAACGCTTCCCCCTGGGGGTACGTGAGGTGACGGAGGGCCTGAGCTTTACCATTCATTTAATTCTACCCCAATTTTAAGAAACATTAAAACGGAGCATGTATTTCTGACAAGCAAAATACCGCTTTTAGTATAAAACAGGAAAATTGGAGTGCCTAAACGGTCAAATGATATCAAATTACGTTTATGTTTTGCGGTCAGCTGACTGCATCCACACCAGCAGCATGCGTATGATAGGGGGCCCGCAAAGTATGCTGCTTTAGCAAACCGCGTTGCTGTTCAGTGTATCTTTAAAGTAGATTTGTAGCACTTAATAGCATGAAGAACAAATATTGACACAGAATAAAGACTGATTTAAGAAACTCTCTTCGATACAGAAACATGCCCTGTGCAAGTCATTTTCATGTTTAAAATAACAGCAAGAACACAATTTTCTCTGAATATCCAAATGATCGCAAATGTTGATTTTAATAACAGTTTAACAAAAATGTAATATTAAGTGAACATTTTACATTTTAAATGTAGCCTACATTTTAAATGCAATATTGTCAATATTGTTTGTTATAGTTTACAATAAAACAGTAGTTCCAACGAAATCCGCAACAGAACTGTTGTGCGTCTCCGAATTTAAGGATTCGAAGAGTGAATAATAACCCATTTATAACTACAGCCGCTTTCTTACTGATGAATGAAAGACGCGACGCCTCGTTTATTAAGTTAGTGACTTACCGCCACCTACTGGCGATTTTAGTTTAAATCTACAAGTATCATTTAATTTTGCCATCATTTATTGCTTTCTTTAGTATATTAATAATACACGGAATAGAATGTTAAGAATATTACATGAAAAATGACATGCAATTAATATGTCTAGGAAAAGTTCATCTATATAGCTACAAGTAAAAAAATGCACCTAATCATTTTAAAGGGATAGTTCACCCCAAAATGAAAATTTGATGTTTATCTCTTTACCCACAGAGCATCCAAGATGTAGGTGACTTTGTTTCTTCAGTAGAACACAAACGAAGATTTTTAACTCAAACCGTTGCAGTCTGTCAGTCATGTAATGGCAGTCAATGGCTACCAAATCTTTGAGAGCAAAAAAAACATACACAAACAAAACCAAATTAAACCCTGAGACTCGTGACGATACACTGATGTCCTAAGACACGAAACGATCGGTTTGTGCGAGAAACTGAACAGTATTTATATAATTTTTAACCTCTGATTCACCGCTATGTCCTACTGTGCTGAGCGCATGCACAGCATCTGGGGCGTGACATGTGTTGATATCCAGCCGAAGAGCAAGCAACCATAACTTCAAGCGATCAGGCTCAGAAGTTGGGAATCTGTGAAATGTAAGCAATCCTGCATGAGTTTGTGCAAGAAAACTGTAATGCCATGCCAGCAGAGGGAGCCCTTACTCATGGACTGCCTATTGCCGCTCCCTCTGCTTCCCTAGTTACTTCCTGTTTGGCAGCCATATAAGGAGGGCCATGCCAAATAGCCAGCGTGAAGTACTGTTTTGCCTGTGTGGTCTCTAATGTTTTTCCTGTTTCATTGCCTTGTTTTTGTTATTTACACAGTTTTACACAGTCCATTGCCATAGTTTTTGTCTAGTTTCATTGCCTTGTTCATTTGCTACTTTGGACTGCTCACTGGTATTTTGACATTCTGCCTGTTTATTGGATTACACAATTGTTTTGCCCTGGATATTACTGTTTGTTTGGAGATCGACCCTGCCTGTCTGACTACATTGTGTTTAATAAAGCTCACAATTGGATCTATACATGATTCTCACGAGTCCCATTACAAAAACATAATCTTTTACCTTTAAATCGGTTTGAACAATCAGGATAAGCGCAAGTAAATACCATTTTGAATAGCCGTCATACCCACAATCTCTGTGCACTGTGTAAACAATGAGTGATGTATAAGCGCCGATCGCTTCCGGCAATCAAATTTTCATTTTTGGGTGAACTATCCCTTTAAATTGATTAACAGGTGCATTTTACCTGTATATAGCTAGTACATCGACACAAATGAATGACTTTGACAATGACGATTATTTATATACTTTATATACATTATTTTAGAACCAGATTTGGAACCAGTGGCTGTAATGGAGCACAACACTTTGGAAGGTGTTATTCATTTTTTATGACCACTAGATGGCAACAGCATGAGCAAAAAGTTTGAGAACCACTTCTATAGAAGAAAAACGTCATCAGTAAACAAAAAGAGCATAATGAATCATACTTTGGCAGTTGTAGTTCTTATGTGTGCTGAAAAAAGTGGAAGCGGCGAAAGAGGAAGGAATAAGAGCTTGAGGTAAGCAATTTTATGTTTTAGCACCATGTCGCATTGATTTCGTGTTGCATTTTTATTGATCGGCTGGTCAGTAAACGTGGGTTGTGACAGCAAACACACCATGCCGCGACATGATCAGGCTGAATTTCTTTCAGAAAATGATCGTAGGCTATGTGCAGCCTGGAGATCTCCAGATGGGGGTGGGAGCTTCAAAATAGGGCGTGGCTTCCTCCCATTGACAGGCAGGCACATGGGATGCATGCGCAAATTTTTCCCCCAATCCACTTCAGCACAAACTCCGCCTCACAGCTGATTCTAAGGTTTTATTGGTTGTGTCAATCACAGTGTTGATTTCCTACACTATGCAACAAACAGTGCTAACCCCTAAACTTGCCCCACACCTGACCCTAACCTTAACCAGTGAAACTGACTGCATGGTGGGATTGGTGCTGAATAGCGTGGTGGATAAACAATTAATAAAATGATGCGATATAAGATCGCCAGACCATTCCGTAACTCCCTAACCAGACCTCACCGGACAATGGGACGTTTTTAGTTACACTCAGCATCACTACACCCCCCTACCCTACAAATTTCATGTCCCGGGATGCAGAGGTTCTAACTCCAGTCCAAACACCACTGGTCACGAGCTTTGGGCTCTGCTCTCACTGAACATATTTATGTAGCATATTTAGCTTTATTTTAAAACAAATAGAAACAATGTTTAATTTATAAAGTTTTATTTTGAAACGTAAGTCAATAACAATTGGCTGAAGCCAAAGCCAATGGTGAAAGTCTTTACGCGACGAGACCCCGCCCCATTTTGGAGGTTCTGCCCACTTTTTGGAGTTCCCGCCACCATTTGGAGATCTCCGATCTGCAGTTATACATACTTGCTATCTTTGGTTGCAAGACCGTGACAATGACTTTCTTTGAACCTCTCTCACTGTATTACCACAGATCATTGAGCCACAATCACAGAAATCGCTGATTGTTTCACATTGCCAATCTTTCGTCTAGGACAGCCGAAAATTGTGCAGTGTGTAGAGGGCTTTAGTAGGGCCTAGTAGTGACTGACTAGGAATGGAACCATAGTGACATTAAACCGAAAATGGGCCATAGTAATAATAACATGGTAGATCTGCTAAATGCATGTAAAACCAGAGGCACTGATATTTCACATAATCCTTGGAGATTCAAACTGTAAATATGAAAAAGTACAATTTGAGTCTGTTAGTGTAATATTACTAACAGAAAGAAAATTGATAAACAAATAAAAGTTCTCCAGTGAACACTGATCTTACCTGTTGAACTCACTGTTTTGATGCTGTTTTAGCTACTAATACTCAATACCCCAACAGATGGCGCAATTCATTAGTTAATCTACTGACAACCAAAGAACGATGTAAACATCAGTCAAAAATATCAGTAAAACCGACTTGAGTTGTATTAATAATATGTGTGTGTGTGTGTGTGTGTGTGTGTGTGTTTGTGTATAAGTGTGATAAACCAAACCAGTTGCATAATATCACATTAAGATACCAGTTTATACTTCAGAGATTTAACTTAACTTAAATTCCTTATGGTGCTGTAAGTGATACTGGCTCAATTTCCCCCCACAGCATTTGGCTCACTTTGCCCCATACATGCCATTTTAGGGAAAAGAAATAGCTAGCTTACCAATTCAGGCTAATATTTAGCTAAATTATTTGTGTGGCTTTAAATATGGTTAAATTGCCTATATGCATCATAAATATTTTTAGACTTGGATAAATTTGCTTTGATGTAACAGCCATTATATCTGCTATGCTAAATTTGTACTTTGACAAGCCAAAAACTGTTTTTAAAGTAAATGGATGGCTTCCTCTCCTCCCATGTGTTTCTCCTTTTCACAGTCTGTCAGAAATGGTGGGTGGTTCCAAAATACATGGTCACATAACAGTAAAAGTGCACAGTTGCCAAGATACAGGGGGTGGCTCAACTTACCCCACTCTGCCCTAATCCACTTAATGTTCAAATCAAAATATTTTAAAGGACTCATTGAAGGGTAAATCAATTTTAATAAAGAGTTTCTGAATGCTGAGATATTTGTGAGGCATCAAAGTAAAGCAACAATTTCAGTCATCACAATAACAACTTATGAGAGCACAAATGCAAAAAAAAAAAAAAAATTAGATCAAATCAAAAGATGTGATACAAAAGGCAAAATCAAACTCAGATGTCTGGGCAGAGAATAAATGCGAAGAAGGTGTGAGGCAACGTCTTGTATGAGCTCCAACATCAGTTCAGGCAGATACTGTATTTGATCACCGTTTTTTGGGGACATTTTCATACACAGCCTCCGACCTTGATTTCTGCAAGAAAACGCAAACTTTATCAGGAAAATTGCTGATGTGACAGAAAATGAATAGCAGACCAATAGGTTAGGTCCGAATAACCTTTACAACAAGACCTCTTTAATGTTTCTATGAAGTGTTTTAAGGAAAGGAAAGGACGTGGCATGTGGCCAAGTATGGTGACCCATACTTGGAATTTGTGCTCTGCATTTATCCCATCCAAGTTCACACACACAGTAGTGAGTAGTGAACAAACACCCAGAGCAGTGGGTATCGCTGCGGTGCACGGGGAGCAGTTCCCGCAATTAACACTATTTTAACTCTTTACATTATGTTCAGTAGAACATAATGTAAAGAGCATAATAGAAAGAACAGCAGTTTTTGTTTTTCAAAGAACTAATGCTACAGAACAGATTCTCACAAGTAGCAGTTGTAGGAAATTATATCACATGACTTTTTAAACCGTTAAATCATCAAACAAATTATTTAAGTTCTGAAGATTTGAGAATGGTTGCATTTCACACAAAAGCAACATATATGTGTGACAGCACGTCTGCAAAGCAACCAGCTTCAGCTTCAAGCTGCATTTCACCTCAGATGATCATTAACCACAGAGCGGCTGCAACAAGAGGCCAGATTTCAGCACAGGTAAACATGAGTCAACAACTTATTTTTTCCACTGAAAATCTAAGGATGAAAAACTGATGTTGTATGATTTATTTTAGAATAACAAACCCAGTTATTTATACTTAGAACTGTCTGTATATGATTGTAAATAGCAGATTATTTTGTAGGCCACAGACCACAGCAAGTTTGGGTTTGGTGTAATGGTAAAAAGTTCTACATGTACAATTCAAAAAAGTGATCTCATTATATATAAACAATACAAAAAACAAACTTACACACAGTGGCACCTCAAAAATAGAAATGAGTTGTCTGTGAACTACAAAGATGCAACAACTCAAAAGTGATCTAGTGCAGTCAAATGAAACACTGCACCACCAGGTGTACAAACGATACTGACAAAGCAAGACATAATAGATAAAAGTGTAATCCCCTTAAATTATTCTGTGTGTGTTTGGAATACAACTCTCTCCACTGTGGTAACACAGTAACAACAGTAGACAGTGCCTTTGTTTTATGTTTGGAAGGCTACTTTGCAGAGCATGCTCTTGTCGCTGCATGGGGTTGCAGGGTTTTCCTGCGGAACTGGGCTACTTGTACACCGTTCCCACGGGCCGTTTTTTGTATTTAGGTTTGTCAAATATCTCAAAATGCCTTTTAATTTGCACGCTTAAACATTTTCGATAAATATGCTGCTTTTGTGAATAGAGTCAAGCACACAAATGAGATGTAATCATTATTCAGAGGTTAACAAAAATAAATAAATAAATAAAAATACACAAGTGTAAATATAATGTTTTAATAACAGGAAGAATTGTTTGGAAACTATAGTATCAGCCAAAAGAAAAATATTTATACCTTAATAATTATCATGCACACTTGATTTAGTATTATATGGTGCTGGATATGCAACAGTTGCAATGTTTTTTTTTTTTGTTGTTGTTTTTTTCTGGTTGCCATTACCAGTTACACATGTTCACTGCTGCTCTGTTGTCTTAAAAATGCTTGAATATTCTATATAGGGGAAAAAAACACAAACAAATAAACAAACAAACCAAAAAAAAAAAAAAAAAAAAAAAAAAAAACATACACAACCCTTACCACTTTTTAAGATGAAATTATTGTGGCTTACAAACAAATCAGTGAATCACATAAAAAGTGCTTGGTCAAATCTAAAGTCCCCTGTTCTTCCAGCACCCAAGTTCTAAGCAGATTTACAGGTTGACCCTGAGCATTGTCCCTGTTTATTTATTTTATTATTATTATTATTTAATTTTATGTATTTTTACAAGCCAAGTAAAATTTTTTCCTTAATTAAAAGCAGTGGACTATAGTGTTTCTGTTGTTTCGATGAGACATGAGCATGCAATGGCACTTTCAGGAGCGATGAAGACCTTTCGATCATCTGTATCTAACTGTGCTCTTGTTTAAAAAAAAAGTTTAAACTATCCTTTGATCATAGGTGCTGGCAGTTAGGCCGTTACGCCACCCACGGCTGTTCACTGTCCCTCTGATGCACATTAAACACTATACTTCAATCAAATTAACTGACTGCAACAACTTCATGCAACACAGTCATGAATTATCTTACCTTTTTGTGTGTTTTGGGTTTACACAATGCTGAATCTGAGTCTTCCTCATGGGTTTGGACTGCATTAACAAATCACAGATGTGTTAAAATGAAAAGTTTTCAATATTATTTCAACATTTGTATCTTAAAATATATTCCTACAGAATAATGGCTTTTCCTGCTGACCTGTTTTTCTACATTTCTTGCAGATGCAGCACATCACGACTGAAACTACAATCAACAGAGATCCAGCAGCAGCAGAAATTAATATGTAAAATAATGGTAGGCTGTGATCTGTAATGGACAAAATGAGCCATTGGTGTGAATCTTTTTGCCTGCTCTACAACAAACACTATGAAACATCTATATAAATCACTTGCAATATACATACCTAGTGATGTACCTGAGTGAATTTGACAGAGTTCACTGATGTCCAGATGTCTGGTCTGGTTGCTGATGGGATTGTTGATCACACAGCTGTAGGTGTTTTTATCCTGATATTCCACCTCCAGAGGTAGAGAGAGACTGATGCTGAGATCAGACACACTGATGCTGGACAATAAACTGTTTCCTTTGTACCAGGAGAGACTCACATCACTCACATTCACCACTGAACACAACAATGAACAATTCTGCTGTGATGATGATGAAAGATTTTGTGAATAATTTCTGGTAATGTAAGGAGTGGGCAACCAAGCTGAAAAATATAAGAAAATAAAAAGAAACATAGACAAATATAAACAACAATCTTTGTTGTAGTGTTGACAGTCAGTGAGTGTTTCTGATTAAACAGTGCAATATTTAGATGAAGGTGATGGCCGTGAATGGTGCCTATTTGTACATTTTCAAATACTCAATTTCAATAGTACAGCTACAGACACATATAACAATATTTATGCTGCCATGATTTTAATGCTCATTTTTAAAACTTTAAATATTTGTTTTTAAAACTTCAATGCTGCATGCTGAACTCTACAACCATAAAGTGATTGTATATATAAAGTGATCATGAAGTGATCAGCTTTACAGCTCAAACAATGCAAACTTTTTAAATTACAATTAATGTAGATGATTTTATAAAGTTAAAGCCCTCTAAAAATTGGTCCTGTTCATGTCAACTGCAAGTGCCTCACTGTAACCTCTAAATGAGATATAAGCCAATTTTATGTATTTTGTTTATTTGGTGATCAAATTTGTGCTGTGGATTGATCTTAATATGAATTGAATCTGGATTATTTCTTTAATAAAACAAGAGATATTAAGAAAGAGACAAATGATACTCAGTACTCACCACAGACAGAAACACTGAATGTTTTTGATGACAGTTTAGCTGCAATGATCTCTAGTTTATAGAGTCCAGCATGTTCAGTTGTGATGTTTGTGATGGTCAGAGATCCAGTTTGATTGTCCAGCTTTAGTCTGTCTCTGAATCTCACATCAATATGTGTGGAGAAAATTCCAGAGGCTCTGTGTATTTGAGCTATCAGAGAGTTTTCAGCTCCAAAATTCCACATTATTTCATCTTCTTCATGGATTTCTGTAACATCAGTTTGTAGAATAACATAATCTCCCTCCATCACTGACACTGACTGTGTTTCATTATTCTTGGCACCAAACACACCTGCAGAAAACAAGTACAGATTTGTCGGTTTACAAATGTAATCATATAATCTCTTGGTACCATTTAAATGTGAAATGAATAACAGCACAAAAGTTGACGTATATTAGTAGTTTGTCTTTAATGTATTTTAAATGTATCTCCTGTAAAGCAAGATAAATATGTGAAATGACATGTAAAGTTAATAACGGCAGAGTTAAACAACTAATTTATTCTGCTGGAGACTTTTAATGGTTTCATACTTTTATGCTTGGGTCACTAAACATTCTCACTGAAATGAAACCTGACTTCAGTAGATTTCACAATAACATCACAGTTTGTTTTGATTTATCTGATAAGCACAGCAATTGCAAATCATTTCTTCTGAATCATAGCAGCAGCTTTATTACTCTGAAACAAAAAGGAAGCCATAAGAATGATTTTTATAACTTACCAATCAAACGCCACCAGCATAAGCATAACAGAAATGCATTAAACATTTTATTTAACAGTTCTGTGTCTGGTCTAATAAAACTATCTGCTGCTAACAGACTGTTGATCTGGTGTGTGAATCCTCTGACAGCGTTTTGACCCTCCCAGAGTCCCAGTGCACGCACACACACTGAATGTAAGTGAAGCAATCAATGTATAGTTACACATAATATATGCCAAAAACATTTTTAAATTAACTTTTGATAATGGTGGGAAACATTTTAATCAAAAAATCTACATATTAATAGTCAAACTGAATTTAATGAAGAAATACATTTTTAAATGGTTTTGTGATCATTCGGTTGTTGCCATTTTTTTGTCAGTCCAGAGATGTGACACTAGCAGCTCATTTTCTGAGTCAAACTGAAACCTTCTGTGGTTGGTTTTCTTCAGAAACATGCTTTGATCTGTTGGGTGGACAGACTGCCTTTGCATGTGTGGCCAAAGGTTTGATGTGTATTTATTTTGTAGGTGAAGATGATTCTTCCTGTCCTACTGCTATGAACCCTCAAGAACTGGTTTGCAGTGAGATAAAATGAATCCATCAAAAACAGTCAATTCAGAGTCACAGGTGAGATTTCAAACTGGATTGTAATGCATCATGAATGCATGCTCTTTGACATGTCCATCAGAAACAAAAATGTCTATAAAAAATATCTGTGGTTATGAGTAGGCTACTTCAAAGTGTGGCAACGTAGAGGTTCTCAGGAATTCATCAATAGAATTTTTTTACCAAATTAAAGATTTCCCCAAAACCAATTTTGACAGCTGTACGTCTAACAATACCGACTACACACCCCGGGGACAGGGCAAATCACCAAGACACACAGGTTCAGTTATGGCATCAGGACATGAGACACTGATGAAATACAAAAGAAACTTTATTGAACATCACTAAATAGCTTGCCAATGCAAATAACAAGAAATCAACACAATACACACACACAGTTCTGCATTCATTTCAGGGCTGGGGGCCTAGTTCTCCTAATCTCTGAAAGACAAAACACAGCAAAACACATGTGCACTCATACTCCTCTGCATGTGGTGAACACTCAACAAGTCCTCCAATCCATACGACCATACAGGTCGTTTGCATCTTTCCCCAAATACGACCCTGTGGAAGGGTACCGCCACCAGGGGCCTGTTTCAATAAGGGGGTTCAACTAACTCTGAGTTTAAACTTAAACTCTGATTTGACTTACTCTGAGATGGGAAACTGAGTTTTCGGTTTCAGAACAGTTGAACTTGTGCAACCAATGGCAGACAGGCGAAGAGTCAGGAAACCTGCTCGGAAACAGTCCGTACTTTTATGCCAGTTAGTTTATTCCACTCTGAGTAGCTTGTCCCTAAGTTTAGCATTTGCACCACGACTATGAAAAGCCATGATCAATGGAGCTCCGAAATTATGATTCACCATGGCAGCATCTCCTCCCAAAAAATACATCTGCATACATGAGAAGGAAATTGCTACAATAAAACCTATTGGAAGAATATTAAAATCCAGAAATAAAACGAATAAATGTTGCTTTTGTATTTGTAGGAAACCAAGTAAACTGAACAGCTGTGGTGGTGGTTACGGCATATATGTCGAACTACCCTTCCATCTGGTGTCCTTCTATTCCATACTCATCTTAATTTTCGATGGGTTTGTGCTCAGGAAATTACACAAAAATTTGCATAAAGAGTGTGAGAGTATATATAGTATAAATATAATAAATAAATAAATAAATAAAAATAAGTAAGTCTATAAACATCAATAAATAAAATCCTGTATTTAATAATAAAGAAATCCTATGTCTAAAAGGACATTTTGTTAGTGCATGCGAAGTGAAGCGTTCTGAACCAGCGAAGCCTTTAGTTCAACACAATTGTATCGGAAAATGGTTCATTACTCGGAGCTTTTCAAAAGGTTTTATGCTGTGGCCCTCTAGTGGTCATAAAAATCAACAACACCTTCCAAGTGCTATTGTTCCATTTCAACCACTGGTGTTGGTTCTACCACAACTGATTCTTTGTTTTATTATATTTTATATAACAATAGTTTTTGCCAAAGAAAATTTATTTGTGTCAGTGTACTGGCACTAAAATAAGTAAAATAAATAAAACATAAATTCATAAATTAAAACTGTAATCTGTTTATTTTAATTCTGCCTCAATCCATAGACTGTTATTTCATGGCCAAAGTTCTTTTTTTTTTTTTTTTTTTTTTGCTTAATATATAAATGATTATATATGTACATATAAAAGTGTTCATTACAACAGATTTTCTAATATAATGTATCGAACGCTTCCATAAAAAAGTTAAAGAGTAACTGGTCAATACTTTTACCTAATTTTGGGTCAGCTAAAGCAGTCACGTGGTTTTCAGGCGAACGAAGCTTCGGACATCATAGATCACGTGCTTTTTCCCAAAACGAATCAAGCTCGAGTCTGTTCGGAGCTTCTGTGTTGAAGCTGCTAACGCCCATTCGCTCTGCAGTCGGCTGCATGTCGGTGATATGCTAGTCTAGGCTGTTTTTTGTTTTTTTTTTTTAATAAGTTGTTATTGCAAACAACCGGCAATCAGTCTCATAATATCTAATGCTTTTGTGTAAATACGAACGAACGCTTCGACGCAATGCTTAAATTTGAAAAGTATTCACTCTGTAGATTGGCGTAGCCTACGTTGTTACTTTCACTTTTGCTTCAATGTAATTTCTATGCAATCTGGGTTAATTTTCAACGGGAAAGTGATGAAGATATTTAATATGTTTTTTGGTAGGATATATATCCCTATTCGTCGGGCCTGGTAAGTCGTTTATACTGTATCCTAAGTTAGGTGATAAAACCCAGGTTCATTTTGTATCACTTCCTATCACTATCAGAAAATGGCGTCGTTATCATAGATCACTTAACTAAGGTTTCGTTAATTTTTACGAGGAAGAGTAGAGAAATTTGAAAGAAACTATCATCTGATCACTACTTGGATGAATAAATCCACAAATATGTGCAGTGTGGCATGAATCGGGATGTGGGTTTTATGATGTTCATTAGGTTGCAAAAAGATCATGCATGAATGAATGTCTAAATTGATGTTCTTATGCTAGTTGTTTGTGTGTGACATACAGCAAGGCCAGGTTACACCTCGTGTAAAAGGGTGCACCTCTTTTATCTCCTCTCAAAGATACTTTACAAGTGTAATGTCAAGGTGCATGCTACTCACAGTTTAATAGTGTTTAAAAAATGTAGTCAAGCTACTATTATAATATTTAGTTAGTCACACTACAAATTACTTCACAAAGGATCATTGAGGTGATGAATGAATGAACAATTTTATTTAGGTTGTGACAACATCAAACTGTAGTGATTGTATTGTTTTGTTGTGCTCTTATGTCATGCATGTATCAAAATTATAAATAAACAAACCAACAAACAGTTTCCCATTATTTTTATGTTGGATATTTTTGTCCCACTATAGTAGAAATGATTTGTGTGTTTTGTTTGTTTCTTCAGGTGCTTCTGCTGTTGATACAGATGGAGTGTCAGTGTTTGTGATGGAGGGAGATTCAGTCACACTACACAGTAGTGTTACATCAAACCAACAAGACAGAGTGACATGGTTTTTTAAAGACTATCGTGTAGCTCAAATTAACGGAGCTCAGAGTAAGATCTGTGCAGATGCTCAGTGTAAAGAGTGGTTCCAAGACAGGCTGAATGTGAATCAGACTGGATCTCTGACCATCACAAACATCAGAAACACAGACTCTGGACGATATCAAGTTAGGATCACCAGCCGCAACATTGCGGACATCTTCAGTGTTACAGTACATGGTGAGTCTTTAAACATTTTAAATCATGATAATATATGTTTGCATTACATCATTAAGGTCTTTATTATAGTAGTGACATTCAAAGTGGCAAAAATCTACTTTGCATGGAGAAACACAATTTTTAGGCCTCATCTATTAAGTGTGTCATGTATTTGTTTCAGGTTCAAACTGCGACACTAGGATAATTTGAGTGCAAATGCTGATAGATGCTATTTAATAGATTGCCTTTAGTAGAAACAAAATTTTATTTCTGCACAGTGATGGGTGGAGTTACAATAGCTTTTGCCAAGGTTGACTATTTGCACTCAATGTATATATATATATATATAAAAGACACATGCAAAGCTGAGAAGTTTATTTCTCTTTTAGTCCAATGAAGGTAGCATTTCTTTAGCTATTGCTGTTTATAAGGGCATTTGTGAAATCAGTGATTGTGTGCAGAACAAAATTCTTGTAGTTATTCTTGTAGTGACTGTTGCTCATTTAAAGCTACTGCCTGTAACTTTTCTTTTGGTTAAATTATCTAAAAAAAATAAATAAATAAAAATAAAAAATTAAGTACATAACCAGTCAGTGTTCAAAACTATCTCCCTACCTTAGACCAATTCACAATGCTAAACTTGTAATAATGTTTTCTAATTTGAGTGGTACTGGTTCTATTATAATCTGTTTGATTGAAGATTGAATGTAAAATAAGTCTGTGAGTAAAAATGGATAAAGGATTTTCAGACTGAAATTCATGGAAAAATATGTAATCACAATGTTGTGTAGTGTTTTTCATTCTTTCATTCTTTGTTCTTTTGTTTATTGTTGATCCTCCAATCAGCTGTTGGTTTGTGTTTCAGGTGTTTCTGCTGCCAAGTCAGTGAAGGAGGGAGAAACTGTCACTTTAGATGCTGGTGTAATAAAAAAACCCAAAGATTTGATGACATGGTATTTTAATGACACTTGCATTGCTGAAATGACTGAAGATCAGTGTAAGATCTGTACAAATGATCAATGTGAAGAGAGATTCAGAGACAGACTGAAGCTGGATAATGAGACTGGATCTCTGACCATCACAAACACCACAATCACAGACTCTGGAGATTATAAACTGAATAACAGCAGCAGCAGATTCAGCATTATTAGGAGCTTCACTGTTACTGTCACCTGTGAGTATCATTTTGTCATTCAGTGCATGTTTCCTTGTTATTTTAGAATAAAGTTTAATGTTTTTTTTTTAATGATTCCACTAAATGAGAAAGTGGATTGATCTTTAAAAACAATGTCTGGTGGTGCCATTTATGAGTTAAAATCATGCAACACTAATGATCCAAGTACAAAGGTATAAATATCAGTCAAAGATTTTGATCAAATTGATCAGTCAAATCTGTCTGTTTTTTGTCTGTCAAAGATGTTTCAGATTCAGGATCGTCTTCAGTTACTGCTGCCGTTGTTGTTGTTGTTGTTGTTGTTGTTCTTCTTCTGCTGCTCATCCCTGCTGTGGTTTTCTATACGTGCCAAGCAGTAATGAAACGTGAGTATTATATACAGCTAATTTAACAAGATGGAAATATTGGAATTGCTTATGATTTTTTTTCCATAATTAAGCAGTGGGAAAGCAAGTCAGCAGTGTTTAACCAAGTTTATTTTTGTTCCAATAGGCATCAGGAGGCAGCCCATTGGTCAGGTAAGATGATGTCTGCAACTGTAAATTTATGATGTTCTGGTGCTTCTGGTTTCATTCTTTTCAGTTATTAAGTTGGACAAAACAGTTCCTTACACTGCTTTGTACTGAAAACTTGTATTTATTATTTTATTTTTATCATAATCATAAACACATTTGTTCTACCTATTTTTTATAGCAGCTAATGAATCAGAAATCTTGCACATTCACAGTAAAAAGTCTCTTAAACACACACAAAAAAATTCCCAATGAACTAAATAACAAACAGCATAAAAACAAAAATAGCAGCTTTATATCTAGTTTATACCTAGTAGTTTGTGTAATTCAAACATCAATCCTGTTCATGTCTCTTTTTACCTCCTGTGAATCTGTGTCTCTTACAGGAGGATGGTTCTGAAGACTCATCACCTGAGCAGACAGACGGTCTAATGCAGATGACTTCAAATGGGACAACACCAGGGGCAGCTGTGGCCTAATGATTAGAAAGTCATACTTGTAACCCGAAGTTCACGGGTTTGAGTCTCAGTGCCGGAAAGTGGGGAGAGTGAATGAACAGCACTCTCATTGAGTAAATGAGACCCCATTTTAACATTATTTAATATTTTATTGAGAGGAAAAATTAAGATAAGATGGGAAATTAGAGAAGATCATCAGCTAAAGTTCTCATTGCTTACAGAAATGGTGTCACAAGATTTCAGTAGTTGGTATCATAAATAGTGATTTCACCTTGGCATCTTGATGACACTATTTACACTCTTATTAAACAACACTAGAACATTACTTTAAACTGATGTTTTCAGCAGGGATTCTTGAGAAATCAAACATTTCACTAACATTTTGTGTTTTTGTTAGCTTTGCTAACCAGATTTTGATTTGGTTAGCAAAGCTTTGTGGTATAGTCAGAAAAAAGAAAATACAAAAAGTTTTTTAAAGTATAAGGCATTTATGGCTCATATAGTATGACATAGTGAGAATCTGAAGCTTATTTATAATAAATAAAAAACAAAAAAAAGGTCTGGATAATCAAGTAAACATAAGTTGCTTAAGTGTTGATCTTGATATATTGTTAACAGTATTAAAGTTACTATGTTTTGTCAAAAAAAATTTAGTAATGGTTTGACAGGAAAAGACACATCAAACATGACCTGAAGGTCGACATTTGTACAAGTCTAAACTATGAATCAGACAACAGAAAGCATGTAGTAGATTGTGTGCAATATATTTTTAGCAAAGTTTTGATCAAGTTGATCATTTAAATGTGTGCAATTTGCTACAGGCTTTATAAGGTTAACAACAGCACTGGATAGAAGTAGCATTTTTGTATTTTATGTTCTGACTGTTACTGACAGCTAAATAATGTTTTATTACAATTAAACATCTTAAGGGTGTTTTAAGTACATTTCACAAATGTGTTTACTTATAAAACAATATTTGTTTGTTTTTATTATATATGTATATAATATATATATATATATATATATATATATATATATATATATATATATATATATATATATATATTCTTTAACTTGCGTTAGCTATAAAAATGCTTTAAAGTTGAACGTATATAAACACTTTTCTGTGCATGGAAATGAAAAGGTTTCTGTGTTTATATAAATGCAATTAAAAACAGATCACTTAACTGCTGGACTCTTGAGTTTATTCAATTTGCTATCAGACATTTACTATGAGAAATAACTGGACTAAACTAGACTGAATTAATTTTAACACTTTCTGATGCATTAAGCATTCACCTTTAACATTTTAGCAAGTCTGAATGAATCAGATATTTTTGAATGAGCACCATGGTGGTCTTTAGACTTCCGCAGACTAGTGTAAATTGTTAAGTGCTATTGAAATGACCTTGACGAAACCACCACTTTTTAAACGCATTTTTCTCAACACACAGCAGATCATATTAAGATCATGTTAGGTGTTACATCATTAAAGCTAGCCTACTAATGCACCTAATTTTTCCTAAAGATATTATTTCAGCAGAGGAGCTTGCACAACATAATAATGAGTCACTGATGTGAATGTGTTGTTCTGATCTGTTGCCAAAAATATCTGCATCTGTTTAACTTCTAGTATTTTTGTTAAACATGAAAGGTCAATGGTGTCATTGATTTGCTATTTTTTTTAGGGGGCAGTCGTGGCCTAATAATTAGAGAGTTGTACTTGTAACCTGTCCCTTTGCTCTACTGTGAGAACCATTTATTTATTTATTTCTTTAGTTCATGTTGACCACAATTATTGGCACCCAATTATTGCAACGTCCTTTATTCAGGATGACAGCTCTGAGTTTTCTCCTTTAATGCCTGAGTTTGGAGAACACCTGCCAACAGATCAGAGACTATTCCTTCATACAGAATCTCTTCAGATCCTTTAGTTTCACAGCTCCATGCTGGTGCTTCTTCTCTTCAGTTCACCTCACGCATTTTCTATAGGGTTGAGGTTAGGCAACTGGGACGGCCATGGCAGAAGCTTCATTTTATTCTCAGTGACACATTTTTGTGTTGATTTTGATGTTTGATTTGGATCACTGTCCTGATGGAGGATCCAACCACAACTCAATATAGAACTTCTAACAGATGTAGTCAGGTTTACATTTTTTATCTGTTGGTGTTTGCTAGAATCCATGATGCCATGTATCTGAACAAGATGTCCAGCACCTCTGGCAGGAAAATAAGCCCACAACATTAAAGATCCAGCAGTATATTTAACCGTGGGCATGGGGTACTTTTTGTACCAAACCTATCTTGAGTGTTTGCTGCCAGAAAGCTCTTTTTTTTTGTTTCATCTGACCACAGAAGCCGGTCCCGTTTGAAGTTCAAGTTGTGTCTGACAATTGAATATGCTGGAGTTTGTTTTTGGATGAGCAAGGAGAATTGTTCTTGAAACCCTCCTGAACAACATTTGGTGACGTAGGGGCTGTTTGAATTTTTTTTAGTCTTTTGACCCCAAGACTCAGTTTATCTCTGCAACTCACCTACTGTGATCCTTGGAGAGTCTTTGGACACTTAAACTCTCCTCTTCACCATGCATTAGGACGATATAGACACACATCCTTTTCCAGGCAGATTTGTAACAGCTTTAGATGACTGGAATTCTTAATTATTGTCCTAATGATGGAAATTGGGATTTTCAATGCTTTAGCTCTTTTCTTACAGCCACTTTCTATTTTGTGAAGCTCAACAATCTTGTTCTGCACATCAGAACTATATTATTTGGTTTTATTCCTTGTGATGGATGATTAAGGAAATTTGACCTTTGTGCTCCTCATATTTATAATCCTGTGAAACAGGAAGTTATTGGACAATATTATTCTAGTGCGCTAAATAAATGCAAATATGAATGGGAATATACTTCAGAGATTTTTTACTCATTATAATTTCTAAGGGTGCCAATAATTGTGCCCAACATGCATATGAGAAAAACATTTATTTTGTAACGTAAGTTTCCCCCCACTTTTAATTGTTTTACTTCAATGAAAGGTTAGCATTTTGTGCATTTTTTGAAGGTAAGATCATAAAGATAAACAAAGCAGATTTATTTTCATAGCCGTCTTTGCTCATATTTACCAAGGGTGCCAATATTAGTGGAGGGCACTGTATATATATATATATATATATATATATATATATATAGGTAAAGTCTCGAACACTAGATGGCGCCACTAGAATGCTTTAATTATATTTTTTAATGATTCAGATTTTCAGTGTTTCTTTGCGCCTCTGAAACTAAGCAAACTAGTCTGTCTTAGAACAGATCACAGACATAAATACCTAAATTTTGACAAAATGTGTAGTTAGGTTACTTTGAACAGCTGCATGTTATAAAAAAATATATTTATTTATTTGTTTATTTATTTTATTATTATTATTATTATTGTTATTATTATTATTATTATTTTATTTTTTTGCAGGGTTGATGAAAACTAAAGAAATCAACAACCATTTAGCATCTTCTTGATACAAAAAAAAAAAAAAAAAAAAAAAAAAAAAAAAAATTACAACAGCATAGATGGACATAGCCTACATTTATTCTTAAAATATCTTCCAGTCATTGACAGACAAAAACAGGATGTGTTCTTTGTGAGGGGATGTGAGAGGATGTGTTCTCAATAACAATTCTTCTTAGAAGTATCTTCTGCTTACCTTGCTAGTTCTTGAAATATTTACTGAAACTATCATCTTCCAACTTCACCTTGAGCAAAGCACCAAACCCCCAGTTGCTCCCCAGGCGCTGGAACAAAAATGTCTGCCTACTGCTCCAGGTGTGTTGACTACTCACTGCTGTGTGTGTGCACTTGGATGCAGATAAATGTAGCTTCTGATTATATGTTACCATACTAAATGAAGATCCTGGTAAACAAAGTAAATGCAAGAAAGAGGTGTTGTGCTTATCCTCTCTAAGACTAAAGAACAAATACAGTTCATTATGCATGTTGTCAGAGAGCAGAGAAATCTGTTTCTAGGTCCCTGCAAGAGTACTGTGGATGAAGGACTTGTAGGATCTTTGTAAATATCTAGTTCAGATCTCAGTTTTGTTCCAAGTTCACTTTCACAAATCTTGATGATGCTATATATGAAGGAGACTGAAGTGATGGGAGATGTTGTTTTATGTAGGCTATGGAATTCATGAATCATGTTCATGGATGAGGTAATGATTTATTTATTTATTTTTTATTACCATACCTTCCACAGTTATTCAAACTGCGAATAAATTATACAGAGAATGCGAGTAAGAACAAAAAACTCCCTGGACGCCTCTGATTGTGATTGATTATATTCTGCAACACTGTAAAAATGCATAAAAAGAATCATGGTGCAGCATTGAGCAGATCTTAATTTAATGCTGCAGTCAAGATTTTTTATTTTGTTGTATTCACGACAGCCATTATGGATTTACTTTAACTGTCATGGGCAGCCAAGGCTCATTGATGCACATGGGAAGCGAAGTCTGATCCAACAGACAAGACACTGTAGCTTAAATTGTTTAAGAAGGTAACGTTGGTTCTGATGGAAAGGTGTCAGAATACACAGAGCATCACAGTTTGTTGTGTATGGGGCTGCATAGCCGCTGACCAGTCAAGGTGCCCATGCTGACCCCTGTCCACCTCCGAAAGTGGACACATGAGCATCAGAACTGGACCACAGAGCAATTGAAGAAGAAGGTGACCTGTTCTGATCAATCACATTTTCTTTTACATCATGTGGTTGGCCAGGCGTGTGGGCACCCCAGATCTCAATCCAATCAAACATCTGTGGGATGTGCTAAACCAGGGGTGCCCAACCCTGTTCCTGGAGATCGACTTTCCTGCAGAGTTTAGTTCCAACCCTAATCAAACACACCTGTCTGTAATTATCAAGTGCTCCTTGAGATCCTAATTAGCTGGTTCAGGTGTGTTTGGTCAGGGTTAAAGCTGAACTCTGCAGGAAAGTCGATCTCCAGGACCAGGGTTGAGCACCCCTGTGCTAAACAAACAAGTCCGATCCATGGAGGCCTCACCTTGCAGCTTGCAGGACTTAAAGAATCTACTGCTTACATCTTGGTGCCAGATACCACAGCACACCTTCAGGGGTCTGTGGAATCTATGCTTCAATGGGTCAGCGCTGCACTGTAAAAAACAAAAAAACACAATTTGTTGAGTCAGCTTAAAATAATTGGTTTCCCTGCTGCCTTAACATTTTAAGTTCAGTCAACTCAAATAAGTTTAATCAACTTGAAATGTTAAACTGTACTAAGTAACAACTTAGATATTTGTGTTTGCTAAACTTAACAGATGGGTAAGTAACCCAGCTGCCTTAAATTTTTAAGTTGAATCAACTCAAATATCTAAGTTGTCACTTAGTATAATTTAACATTTCAAGTTGAATAAACTTTTTTTGAGTTGACTGAACTTAAAAACTTATTTTAAGTTGACTCAACAAATAGTTTTTTACAGTGTGTGTAGCAAATTAGCTCAAAAGGGAAAATATTTATGATTAATTATAACTGGTTATAATTAATTATGAATATTTTGATCAGATCTCAGAATTAACTGTAGCAGAATTAACATTACAATTATTTGATCTGTTTGTCCACCGAATAGACAGTATAATAATTTATCAATTCTAGGAAAGGTTCTTTTCTGGCCAATATAGAAAAACTTTTTCTACTTTAGTCAGTACTAGCAGTAACTTAACTTGTAGTAAAATCAAAATGTAGTATGTAGCAAGATCAAACATTCAGGGACTTCAAATTGTGAGCAGCACACAGAGACAATCAATTGTGAATATATGGAATTTAATAAATGGAACTGCAGCTAACATACAACTAACTAAGCAAAAAACACGTGTACATATACATAGAGGAAGAAACTGAGAAAAGGGAGAGGGAGGAGAAGACAAATAATGGCAGTATTTAGCCTCAGTTAACCAGCGACCACATGAGAATCATCAGAGAATCAAAATCACCTTAAAAGGGGCTTAACTTAAAACACGCATCTAAATAGTTGTAAAGGTTACTTGCATTGGCTTTGTTGCAGAAAAAGTGTCATGATGCGGTAGACAATGGAGGTTCTCGATGAATTATTTTCGGTGTGCTGGAGGTTTTCTCTAGTTCTTCTGAAGATAGGAAAATCCACAGCAAGTTATACCTGAAGACAAAACTACTGGAAAATTGACTCAAGGTGATGAGTCTTGGAGAGTAACTCAAAGAGTTTGAGCAATGATTAGTTTGAGTTAGGGTATTTTGATAGTTTCCCTACCACACCCACCTTTGGGTGAATTGGCTAATATGAAGCTTGGATTTTTGAGCAGGAGAACTTCTCTTTGTCTCCATTTATGGCCCATTTGCATGTTTATTGCTGGCCTGGGGGATTGATTTAGTTTTACCCAAAATATAGTACAAACAGTATGATGCATTTTCTAATCACATGGTGTACACCATTGTTTAGGAAATAAAGAGCAGATAGTTTTGATACCAAGGTATTAAACCAGAGATACATTCATACATTGAAAATACGCATTTAGAGGTTAACTAATACAAATATCGAGGGGTAAATGGGCTTATATAGCATTGAAACATACAAGCAACACCTGCATATATCAAATACATTTGTAACTGGTTAAATATAGCCTAAATAATAAAAAAAAATGTTTCTATGTGTGTGCGTTATGTGTATTGGGAATAGTCTGCCAGCCACCAAGGATTTTTGGTGCTTGGTGCTGGTGATGGCCTCCTCCATGGAATGCCTTTGAAGTCCAATGGGGAGACAAGAGTTGATCTGTTTAGCATCTTTGTGAGAGCAAGGAGGGAACCATAGGCCATTAAACACCCATATAAATGTAGAACGTGAGGCCATGTCTGTAATTTATATGCAAATGTCAAAAGGCTAAAAGGGTCCCTACAACATAAAGCCTAAACGATCATTGATGATCCTAAGCAGACACTACAGTTGTTTTGGCAGCAAAATGTCTAACATACATTCAACCATCACCTTCAACTCAACCTTGCCAAGACAGAACTGCTTCATCTTGATCACAATTTCACCATCATGTTAAGCACATCAACCAGAATTTCCTTTAAAAACAGCCAGAAACTTTGATGTTGTGATTGATGATCGGATAAATTTCTCAGACCACATTGCTAAAACTGCCTATTCCTGCAGATTAGCTTTATTCAACATCAGGAAGCTCAGGCCCTTTCTTTCAAAACATGCAGTCCTCTGTAAAAAAAAATGTGCTGTACACGCCTGAATATTTGCATTGTACTGTTCTGGAACAGTGTTGTAAATATAACTTAACCACTGATTTCTAGTTGTGTACTCATTTGGAAGGCCAAACAAAGTCCTTTTCTTCTGCAACAAAACACACAGCATCTCCACAAAATGGCTGTGGCTGCAACAATACTACAGCAAGAATAAAAGTTACGCCTTCTTTCTTTGCGTATACATTTGGGCAGTGTTATGCAAAATTTCCCACACATCAACGTAGATTTGTGGAGGCTTGTTTGAACGAGCCTTTTTAGGAAGGTGTGGCTGATTCTTAACTTTTATAAACTATATTTCTTTGGGTTTAAGACTTTAATTTTTGGAGTGTTACAAGCTGTTTGTGCATATATAAGATCTGTAAAATTGCAAAGACAAACAAAAACATTAAATCACATCATATGACCCTTTAATGCAGAATGAGACTGCAAGATAAATTTTTAATGAGCTGAAAAGAATGCATGTCACACCTCTGTTCATCAATTTTCACTGGCTACCAAGTCGCTTTGGATAAATGACTAAATGTGAATGTAAAAGGGGGACCAAAATTTCCATTACATTTTCAACTTAGGGTGCTTTTCACTGCATGAGAAACTGGACATGTGGTGTGAGAATGTGAGAAATGTCAATTGCTTGAGTCTCATGCTGAAGACATCAAGCTGTGAGCATCATATGGGCAGGAATGGAAAAAAAATACCCTTTAACCACAAGCTGCTGAAACAAGTAGAACTTTCACACATCAGACACACTCACAAACTGACGTCAACCACAAACAACAAGCATTAGATGGTAATGCAGATGCTGTTTAGCCACCCGTCAGATCAAACTACATTTATGCACAGATGTAAATAATTAACAAAGTAGACCGCAGCTTTTGATGAGTATTTTGCATCTGTGTATCTTGTATTTACAGATATGGTAATGGTAATTTCATGCCAACTTTTAAGTCAAACAGTGAAAATGCTCCATGCAATGAACCATACAATATAGATACTTCTCATTTGGAGGCCATTTAATTAATCCATCTTTAAGCATATCAAGCCCCTCAGAATGATCCTACTAAATGTGATTTCCTCTTGGCTAAATGGCATTTAGAAAGATTAGAGTTAGGTCATCTCATGGTTCCATACTCTATGTGATCCTCCTGTTTAACCTTCTGTATAAAAAAAAAAAAAAAAAACAAAAAAAAAAAAAAAAAAAAAACAACAATAAATGTTTAAATATAACATTGTTAATCCTGAAGGTCACTGGAATTCAATAAGATTAACATTATTTAGGGAAAACAATCTCTCTTTACTGCCAAATTAACATGCAGCTTGAGGCAATGACACCAAACATCATCATCTTTATCAGTGGTTCTCAACTTATTTGTGCAAACACATACAACAGTGGGTTCTCGGCTTACTACTGCAGTGTATGTTCAGAGATGCTTTTATCCAGGAGCGCTGCAGATTTTGACAAGTGATTGTATTTTCTTTAATCAAAGACCAGTCTCTACTTTTTATTTATTTATTTATTTATTTTTTTATGTATAGAATGCACCATTATATCACAATGGATAATTTTAGATGACACAACTTACTTTTAACTTAGTCATTACTTTTTAAAATTTAAAGTTTAAAAGTATTTTGGTCAGTTATGTTTTTGTGTGGTTATCCAGGTGAAGCTTGTGTTGATGTTGTGTGTGGCTGCATGATTTTGGTGTTGGTTCTGAAATAACTGTGCTAACGATAGCACTGGAAACATTCTCTTCTTCTCATACATGACAATTATAATGATAATCATAATATTAGTAATGATCTGAGGCCTAAAAGAAATTGTATTTAGCATGCTAACATGCCCTATTTATCTGTAGTTAGCTAGAAGTTTATTAAGTTTAACAAAACATTCATTCAGTCATTATAGATTTAAGTTTAGAGATCCTGCACTTTTTCAGTGTTGTCCAGTTCCACTTCAAATTACTAATCACTTGCTAAAATGCAATGTCATGTGAAATAGCACAATATGACATAATCTATAAAATAATGACTTTTTAGCTGTACGCTGTAAAATATTTTGAAGGTCAAACCACAGCATTTTATGTTGACTTGCTCTTTGAAAATGTCAGTGTCTTTTAACATTGTCACTTACGTTGAACCAACGGAAACATTTCAATCCAACAATCAACATAAAATGACTTACAGTGTAGTTGCAGAGCCCATGTTGTGTGGTTTTAAAGATTACAGGCTCCAGTGTTTTCATAAAACAGTGATGTCTTATAAATAGTGATGTCAAGAATTGACATAAGTGAATACAGCATCAGTGGCTCATGTTGAGCACTGGAAATATGAACAAATATCCTATAAACATACCCTTTAAATCTATACTCGTTCTGTTACAATGGTGCAATGAGTGTGATATAAGTTTTTATACAGTCAAACCACCAGTGCACACACAGATGCGCTAAAATGATACTGAGATATAAAAATTATCTTACCAATTTATATGCGTTTCTTTTGTAGAATGTGGGCTCAGCATAAGTGATCTCTTCTTCAGCAGTCTCAACTGTTTGAACAATAAAAGATGTTAAAACTCAGTCTGTTTAGTCTGTTTTATTATTAAGACTGTCAAAGTTAAAGCATTAATGCACAGTTAGTTATATGTTAAAAGCTGCAAATGGCATTAGCATATTAAAATTGATGTTGTAAGTTTTTCTCACACACACACACACACACACACACACACACACACACACACACACGCACACAATGTTTATCATTAATTGGGGTGAAAATCTTTACACATAAATGATAAATCAAACCCAGACAGAATGTTTGAGTAATCTGCATTCCTTGTATGCCACGGTGTATGGTAAAAATGTGTGTGTGTGTGTGTATATATATATATAAAAATGTATGGGAAAATTTCAATAGCATTAAAAAGCATTAAAACATGTTCAAAAAGTCCTTGTCCATAGAGATTTTAATATGAACATTTAATTTAATTTGGTGTTTGACAAGATGGCAAGATTGGCACTCATAACTACACATTTATTATAACTAATATTTATTTGAAGAGTTCAGATGCAAAAGCCTCTAAATCCATCTGACGTTTTTCTTTAAAATGAGCATTTCTTTCTGGCTACTTTGTATAGGTTTCTATGTAAGTACTGGTACTTCTGATTGAGCTGAGGCTGGGATTTAGCGAGTTTGAAATAAAAGTATTTGATGGACGTATAATATGTGTTAGGAGCGTTCACTCAGTATCATTATCTCATTTTTAACTGAGATGGCTTTTAGTTGGTTTTGCATCTGAAATCTTTATTTATTTATTTATTTGAAGAGTTTAGATGCAAAACCAGCTAAAAATGAGATAATGATACTGAGTGAATGCTCCTGATACATATTATACGTCCATTGTTCTTCAAATCTGAACATCTTAGAAGTACCATTACTTACATAGAAACCTATACATCTGAGTCAGATAAAAATGCATTTTTTAAAGAAACACGTCAGATGGATTTAGCTGGTTTTGCATCTGAACTCTTCATTTATTCCATTAAACAAACTTAAGGGCATTAACTACAGAAATAAACAGAATGAATTAATGGTAATTAGGGCTATCAACTGACTAAACAATTCAGAGTATATTTTCAAAGTATTGTTTATTGGTTAAAAGTGGTAACACTTGCCTTCTTGATCAGTTTTTCTGTGCGCAGCAACAGAGATCAGAACTTTTACAAGTGAGTCTTGTTTTGAAGAAGAGTCTGGGTCCAGTGCTGTAAGAATAAAGACAGAAGTGATGTGTCAGTCTGATTATTGTAAGTCAAATCATAAATGTACATAAACATGGCTGAAAAAATGTGCATCAACACTGTCGTACCTGCACATGTGTGACAGAGTTTGCTGATGTCCAGATGTGTGGTCTGGTTGCTGATGGGATTGTTGATCACACAGCTGTAGGTGTTTTTATCCTGATATTCCACCTCCAGAGGTAGAGAGAGACTGATGCTGAGATCAGACACACTGATGCTGGACAATAAACTGTTTCCTTTGTACCAGGAGAGACTCACATCACTCACATTCACCACTGAACACAACAATGAACAATTCTGCTGTGATGATGATGATGATGACGAACATGAAGAGTTACTGCTGATGACAGGAACAGGCAGACGAGCTGGAAATGAGAAAATCAAATTTTGGTGTAAACAGTGTGTTTTTCATTACAAAAATCAAAAAAGGAATATTCTGATTTCAGTTCAATACCACTGTGTGTGTGTGTGTGTGTGTGTGTTGATGGAGCTTAATGTGTCCTAAATATTCCTCTAATAAAACAAGAATATTCAAAGGTAATCACAAATGATCTCTACTCACCATAGACAGAAACACTGAATGTTTTTGATGACCGTTTCGCTCCACTAATATCTAGTTCATAACATCCAGCATGTTGAGTTGTGATGTTTGTGATGGTCAGAGATCCAGTTTGATTGTCCAGCTTCAGTCTGTCTCTGAATCTCCCATCAGGAACATCATCATATTTGGAGAAGGTTTGCTTTTTTAATGTGAGCTATCACAGAGTTGTCAGCTCCAAATTTCCACAGTATGTCAACATCTTCATGTATTTCAGTAACATCAGTATTTAGAGTAACAGAATCTCCCTCCATCACTGACACTGATTGTATTTCATTTGTTGTAGCCCCAAACACACCTGAAAAATATTAACATGAGCAAATTAAAGTGCCGGATGGTTTCTAAAGCCTAAAATCAGCTGTAGATTTAAATTGAATTAAATATGAACTGAATAACATCCAGAGCAGCAAAGTGAAAGATGAGACAGATAACCAATAATTTTATCTTTTTTTTTTTAACTTATCTAGAGTACAATCAGTGTGTGAAGTTACATTATTAATTTATTTAAATAAATGCACAATAAATAAAGCTTGAAAGTTTGAATCTGCCCAATAATTTAAAAAAGATTATGAAATAAATGAGACACTGAAATCAGTAGATAAAACAGGCTCACTGAATCGTCACTTAGGGTTCTCAAACCTTTTGTCCAACAAATTTCCATGACATTTGTAGTTATTTATGATTACAGCTGGAGTAATATATAAAAGTATATAAATGTAATATATTTTTGAGAAATTGCTGGTAAGAATTTGCATTTGGAATTTTTCAAATAAAGATATTTAAATTAACAAAACACACCTGGAATATGAAAGTGGTTCAGAGAAATTTACAGTCACAACAGAAGGCATGGGAATTTAAAATTAATATATGAATGAAGACAGAGAACTGAAATCAAAGTAAATCTAATAATATTGATTCATCTGATATATAACAGTATGAAAGCTGAAAGAAAATTGAAATTACACCATAAAAATGCTTTTATAACTTACCTATCAGACTAAAACACAACAAGCAGAACAAAACAAGTGTGTGAAACATTTTCCTTAATGGTTCAGTGAAAAGTCTGATCTAACGTCCGCTGCTGTCGGCTAAAAACTCTCAACCTGTTCATCTGGTGACTGAATCCTCCCCCAACAGAGGTTGATGTTTCAGTTCACTATAACATTCTCTGAACATGTTCTGAATATACATATATATCTGTCTGTGTGTCTGTCTATCTATCTATTATTTGTTAACATTCACATTTATGATTTAACATTGATAGTTTTTCATAATGGTGGGAAACATGGATATTGTGTTTTTTAAAAATATAGCTGTCTGACTGTGGTAAATATGTACAAGTAGAAAAATATTACTCTTGTAATATGAAGAGTATTAATCTAGCCAACTCTAGTGTTTTAAAAATAGTTGTATGTGTTCAGTTTAGTCAATTGTTGTGCACAAAAATACAAAGTTCAAAAAGTTACAAAGAGTCTGCATCTCACATTACTAGTCTTACTTAAGTTCAGCTTCTGTGTCAAACCGAAAGCTGCTGCGGTCGGTTTTCTTCAGAAATGTGGTTTGATCTGCTGGGTGGACAAACATGCTATTTTTAATCATTTTTTCCCCATGATTTCAGGTTTTACTATCCTTGTGGGTACATTTGGTCCCCACAATGTGGTGAAATAAGTGAATGCACACACACACATGTGAAAACACACACACACACACACACATTGTGTTTCCATGTTTTATGGGGTAATGGTTTTTATACTGTACAAACCTTATTTTCTATTGCCCTAGACCTAACCTAGCCCCCACAGGAGACTGTGAACACTTACCCTTTCTGGAAAATTTTTAATCAAAAAAAAAAAAAAAAAAAAAAACTCATTCTGCATGATTTATAAGCCTGACCTAAACCTAAAAATTGTCCCCACAAGGTTAAAATTTACTGGTATTACTATCCTGGTACTGGTACTACCAAATGTCCCTATAACGTGATAAATACCAGGTACACACATACACACACACACACGCGCGCACACACAAACAATGTCATCCAACCTTTTCTTCCATTGATTTATGTTCTTTATGTTACAACCATAAGATGTATTGTCTAAATATCTAGAAATAACATAAATACATTTCCAAGCCCTTTAAATAGGTGGTATCCTTCAGGGCTTTATCATCATGTCTACAGAAAAGGGTCTAACCACTAAAATTACGAAACATCCCAAAACAGTTATGACGAAACAAGACTTTGTTTACTGAAATCACGTGACTTGTTTGATACATGCTCTGAACCACTGGTTCAAAACAAATGATTCGCAGTAGTTTCACGAAGCAGTGTTTCAAAAGCGCCCATCACTAACTGTCAGTCACCTTAAATGTATGGGTGGAAAAGTGCAATGAGTTAGTAAGTTAGTCAGTTTTCGTGTGCACTCTGCTGACAGTGCAGTAATGACGTATTCTTAAAAAAAAAAAAACACCAGATGGCGCCATTTATCAGTTATCAAATTAAAATCATACAACTGAGGCCCAAGGTAAAACTATGTAAATATGAGTCAAAGACCATTAAAACTGATTATCAGTCAGTCTTTTATTAATGACCGTCTGTCTTTATCACTACAGATGTGGGTCTGTCAACAATATGTGTTTCTGTTGTTCTGCTGGCGACTGTCACTGATGTGATTTACTAACACTGCATTTACTCTACAAAAAAACACCACAGGAGCATTACATAAATATTACATTTTAGTTGGCGAAAGGAGCCTTTTAAACGGAGGTGGGGAAAGTTGATCCTCCAGGGCCGGTGTCCCTGCAAAGTTTAGCTCCAACCCTAATCAAACACCTGAACAAGCTAATCAAGGTCTTCAGGATACAGGTTGGTATATATATATATATATATATATATATATTTTTTTTTTTTTTTTTTTTCAGGGTTGGAGCTAAGCTATGCAGGGACACCGGCCCACCAGGATCAAGGTTCCCCACCCCTACTTTAAAAGATACATACATGTGTTTTAGTCTAATGAAGTTAAATATCCACAAACATAAAACTCAATCACAAGTACAGGATGACAAGTGAGACAAATACTTGTATTTTATTATAATTAGCTGTAAGCTGTTTTGAACTTTTCTTCAAGCAGGCCTTCAGCACAGAAGCCAGGCTTTTTAGTGGTTTCTTATATCTGTGTTTTCTACTTTGGACACTAGAGAGCGATGATGTGCTTGTGCTACATTTGCCAACATATCCAGAACATCAGAGTGTGTTTGTGATACTGTAATCACTATACAATGCAGCTGATATCCACTTCAGTTTCCTGAAAGGAAAACATGAACAGTTTCCATATTTTCTAGGTTTTGTGATATTGGGAACCACAAAATGAAAGTAAAATTTTATACATCACAATAACAGCAAAAAGATTTGAAACAAACAGTGAAAACAAAACAGAGACAGCCTAATAGAAAACAAGTCAGTGTCCAGTATTTCACATCAATTCCAGTAGATACAGTATTTAGTCATAGTTTTTTGGGGACGTTTTCATAAACAGCATTCGACTTTGATTTCTGCAAGGAAACACAAACTCAGTCAGGTATCTGAAGAGAGTTTTTCTTCAAATTCATATTAGAATGGAAATTTAATGCAAATCAATTTCACGGTGTTGAGCAGAAAAAAAGTTTTTATAGTGTATCTAATTGGATATTTCTGAATGTCTCTTGATTATTGCACAATGTACAACTGAGTTATCAACAAAGAAGCACAAAAAAGCATCTAGAAACAATTTATGGATTTGAAGTGTCTATTTTCATATGCTAATCTTCAGATGGATCAGTGTTTGCACCTTCATTGTCACCATTTGCACTTAGATCTGTTGCAATGCTGTCTCTTATGAATGGGAATCGGTAATTTGTTCAAATGAATGACGTCCAATTGCTTTACTGATTATCAATATGAAGACATGTTTCTCATGAGGTCTTCTCGGCCACAGCAAACACATAAGTCTCTTGTGTTATCTCATGGAGGATAAAATCATGTTTGACCATAATGTTTTATGTCAGGTGTGTGACCAGAGTGAAAAATAAATTTAAATAATTAAAAAAAAAAGGAAAGAAAACCCATAGTGGTAGGCAGAATGCTGGGAACTGACAATCACCTTAAATATATTTAAAAAAAAAGGTGCACTGAATGTAAATGGACGTGACAGAGGAATCGTTGCAAATCCAAATTGCTGTTTGTCTCAGAATTAGCACAGGTGTGTAAAGTCATAAATGGAATGGAGATTGAGAAAACTGCAATACTTTTTCTGTGTTAATACAAAAAAATATATATATATACATGCGAATAAACATTTTTGGCTCTGCAAAAATAAAAATAACCCTGAAAAATGTATTTACTGTATATTAATATGTACACTAAGGTGCAAACACTAAATGCACTTAATGTAAACTGGTTACAAGCATGCTTAAAAATGCTGTCATGAATGTTCTTACCTTTTTTCCTTCTTGTTTTACACAATGCTGAATCAATTCTGTCATTGTTCGAGGTCTCACCTGCATTAACATTAATCACAGATGTGTTGAAACAACAAAGCTTCCATACATTTATAGTAATCTGTATATCTGATTTAAATGAATTAATGCTAGTTGTAGTTAACAGTTGAATTCCTAACCTGTTTTTCTACATTTTCTGCAGATGCTGCATAACACAACAACAGCTACAATCAGAGATCCAGCAGCAGAGATCAGTACTATGTAAAACAAGGGTAGGCCTTGATCTGTAATGGTTAAAATGATTCTGTCATTCTGATGTTAATCAACACTGAAATCTCAGTGATAGTTATTTTTGAGAGAAAAGTACAGATTGGCTCAGTAAATAATCATTCATATTACTGCTGACATACCTGGACAGAGCTCAGTAATGTCCAGATGTTGAGTCTGGTTGCTGATGGGATTGTTGATCACACAGCTGTAGGTGTTGTTATCCTGATATTCCACCTCCAGAGGTAGAGAGAGACTGATGCTGAGATCAGACACACTGATGCTGGACAATAAACTCTTTCCTTTGTACCAGGAGAGACTCACATCACTCACATTCACCACTGAACACACCAATGAACAATTCTGCTGTGATGAAGATGATGAAAGATTTTGTGAAAATCTCTGCTGAGGTTAGGAGCGGGCAGACGAGCTGAAAAATGTGAGAGAATAGACAGAAAATAAAACTGAACAACAATATTTTTGGTGTAGTGTCTGAGTGTCAGTGAGTGTTTCTGTAATCTCAAACCAAAAAAATTGTAAAACGTTTCAGTAAAAAAAGATTATTTAGATTCAATAAGATTACAGTCTTAAAAAGAATAATCAGATGTCTAGATAAATTATCCTATGGATGATCAGTAATAATTACCATTCTAACCTAAATTTGAAGTCATAACTTAACAAGCAGACTACATATGAAGAGTTTAGATGCAAAACCAAAAAGCCATCTCGGTCAAAAATGAGATAATGACACTGAGTGAATGCTTGACACATATTATACATCCATCAAATACTTTTTCTTCAAACTTGCTAAAATACCAGCCTCAGCCCAATCAGAAGTACCAGTACTTACATAGAAACCTATACATTTGAGCCTGATAAAAATGCATTTTTTAAAGAAAGACGTCAGATGGATTTAGCTGGTTTTGCATCTGAACTCTTATATATATGCTTTATAAGTGCCTCACCAAAAATTATTTTTATTTTATTATTATTATTATTTTTTTTTTAAGAAAACATGGGACATCTCAATTATGTTTGTAATCAACCTTCTGCCACAAAATGTGTCAAATAAGCATAAAACAAGAATATCTACTCACCATAGACGGAAACACTGAATTTTTTTGATGACAACTTATCTCCACTTATCTGTAATTCATAAAGTCCTGCATGTTCAGTTGCGACATTTGTGATGGTCAGAGATGCAGTCTGTTTGTCCAGCTTCAGCCTGTCTCTAAATCTCCCATCAGGACCATCAAATGTGGAGAAGATTTGGTCCTCTTTACTGATTTCAGCTATGAGAGAGTCTTTAGGTCCATATTTCCACAGTACGTCATCATCTTCATATATTTCAGTAACATCAGTGTTTAGAGTGACAGAATCACCCTCCATCACTGACACTGACTCACCAAACACATCTGATGAACAAACTGGAACAGATTTCACAGTTTTGTTGGTTTACAAAGTCTGAAGTCAGTTGTTGTTTTTAAATGTGAGCTGAGAAATGCCTCAAACAGCAACAGAAATGCAAAAGGAAATGCATTGACAACAAATTACAAATTGTTGTGTGAACTATTCAAATTCAAACTTTGAGGAAAAGACCTGAATCTAGATAGTAGGCCCCACAATATTATCTGTTTTATTTGATTAATCTAGGAAGAAGAGCCAAATGCAAGTTATATTGCTATTGTAACTTACCAATCAGATGCCACCAGCACAAGCAGAGCAAAACAAACACACGAAACATTTTCTTCAGTAGTTCAGTGTCTGATCTAAGACTATCTGCTGAAAACACTCGGGCTGTTCATCTGCTTTATGAATCCTCCCACCTAATGGTTTGACCCACCTAATGTACGTGCACACACACTGCATATGCTATATTCTATAGTTCCATATAAATCTTGCTCTTAGTAAGACTTCTAACATTCTTCATTTTTATCATTTAACATTGATGGTTTTAAAAGGAACTGTTAAATCTATAACAGGAGATGAGAACAATATTGTGTGAACACTGAGTCAATCAAAATTTAATGTTACATAAACTTATGGATTTTTAAAATAGTTTTAGAATCATTCAGTTGTTGTGAGTTGCAAAACAAAATGTATTAGTACTATCTCAAATTGCTGGTCTTACTGCAGTGTGACACGTGCAGATCATCATCTGAGTCAAACTGAAACCTGCTGTGGTCTGATTTCTACAGAAACAAGATTTAATCTCTGTGGACAAATAGTTTTATAGCTGAGAAAGGCCATTTGTTTTATGTTTGTGTTTAGGGGTGAAGAGCTTCTTCCTGTCATTCTGTTAAGAACCACTGACTTCCTGTCTAAATAAAACTGCTTTACAAAATAAACTACTTAATCAGTTCATCAAAACTGGTTTGTGAAACCGTTAAAGATAATTCACAGTTCAGAGGTATTTTGTACTTCTAACCGTGTTATTCTTTTAACTGAGTCTTGCAGTCTGCATCATAACCACACCTGAACATCTGATGCATAAAGCAAACAAATGGGAAACACGTCAGTAATTTTACAGCTGTCATCTAATTTGTTGAGTCTTCTATGTTCTAATTTCCCATTTTAGTGAGCCTGTGCAAATCGAACCTTAGTATTTGTTCTTAGCTGACTGGAGTGGCACCCAGTATGGTCGTCTGCTGATGTAGCCCATTTGCTTCAAGGGTTGGGGTGTTGAACGTTTAGAGAAGCTCTGCATACCTCAGTTATAACGCATGGCTCTTTGATTAGATATCTGCATTATTGAGCAGCTGAATAGAAGCACCTAATAAAGTGCCAGGTGAATGCAGTGTATAGTGCATTATTTAGCTAGGTTTTGTTAAGTCTGTTCTGCAATCTCCCTATTCTTATAGCAGTACTTTTTTATGATCAATTAAATGCTATTGTATTTATTTTTGTTTGATCATATTTATCACATCAGGACTGTTCAGCTAAAGCACTGACTGTACTGGGAAAAGATTAACAACAGCGCCATCTGGTGTAGTTAGGGACTCTGCTGTGGAGTCCCATTCATCGTGATATATGGACCTCTCATGAGCGACACATGCGCAGTACTGTTCTGTCTCAAGAACAATCGCGTCTGCACTGTTGTACGCACACAATGCCCGCAAAACGCGGACGTTTACATCCTGTTTGTGTTTCATCATCGCAAACTAAACAATTTATTGGTGCCCTCTAAGGCGCTATAGCATATAATGAAAGCATGAAAATTGCATTTACTTTTGCATGCCTTTTTCGATGCTATGTGATTTCAGCTCAGTAATCCACCAGTTCCGCAAACACTCGGAAACATATAAAACAATCTTGCCTTGCATACTTTTCACAGCGATTGGTTGTCGCCCGGCGTTTTTCGCTCGTGATTTGCATAATGTTGAGGAATGCCTAACCTTTTTAACGCTGAAATGAATTGTTCTACCTATTAGATTCTGTTTTATTAATGTCTACACCTACCCCAACCCTAAACTTAGCCTTTACTATAATACACAGTTGTGCGCATACACAGTAGCCAGAGCTGTATCCCTTGTAGCCTTTACCGATTTGGTTTGCTCCGCGTCGCCTTCAATCCCATAATGCACCGCCAGAACGTATAAACTCAGCTTCCATAATAAATTGAAAACGCTTGACCTGCTGCGCTCGCTACGTGCCAGTGGAAACGCGCCTTCACTGTGATGACGCGTTTGTAAAGTTATTAATTTCGTAAATCTATCGACTTTTTTTCATTACATTTCTAACACTATAGGGTACTGTGTTTTACTACCTTGGCATTAATTCACAAAAAAAAAAAAACTACAAGGAATATGACGAGATTCGCTCCCAAACTCCAGCAGTTTACTTTCGGTTTAACTGCTGGCAGTAAAGGCGTTGCTGGTGGCATTTGAGCAACTTCAGCTTTTATTTCCACATAAATTGCATTATCATCTGAGAAGGACAGCGGTGAAAATGAATTATTTTTGGATGACAGTTATTTTTCTCGTGACTGGTAAGATATTTTAATATGCTTTCAACACTGTTTCTGAATTTTTAAAAGTTATGGAATCTTTTAACTTTATTCAGCACGTTTCTGGTCCTACGCATACGCTTGATCTAGTTTTTATCTCACGGTCTAACAATTGGCACTGTTTGCATTAAAGATATATTTGTTAGTGACCACAAATGTATTTTATTTGATCTTGCTTGATTGATGATCCTCTACCTGTTAAACGAGAATCGATCTGCTCTCGCATGATTAACCAGTTTGCTGTGGAGAACTTCTCAACTGCTTTTGATAAGACAAAATCTAGATGAATCTAGGAGTAAGATCCATACCTGATTTGAGAAAAATACATAGTACGAAGTGTGTCAACACACAAGTTGTACACCCTTAACAGTGAGCAAAATATCTCTGAACTCTTAGGATGGATCTGTTTATCTTTTGGTTTACTTTTTGTGATGATGAGACCATTGTACCAGACACACACAGTGACAGTTCAAATGATACCAAACATGATTATGAAAATCACTTGTATTCATGAAGAACATTATATTATGCTATTGACCATTCTAAGTGAGCTAAGTGAGAAGAGATGGGTGAGGGGAAGTGGATGGAAAGAACAGGTGAAAGGGACTTCTCTCAGTGAGATGTGGAAACATATGTCTGTATCTTAATACACTGTGTGTGTATTGTCTGTCTCAGAAGATCAAAGTGTCTGAGGTTCTGTAAACCTTACAGTCTGTAGCTCGCTCATGTTTTTTTCCATCTCAGGAACATTGTTAAGATTAGATCTATGCTTTCAAAATAAGAGATGGAGATGCTTGTTCATGCCTTTATCTCTTCACGATTGGACTACTGCAATGTTCTCTACACCTGTTTGAACAAATCTACCGTGGATCGACTACAAGTTGTACAGAATGCAGCTACATAGCTTTTGACAAGGACCAGCAGGAGGTCCCATATTATTCCCGTGTTTAAGGCTCGGAGTCCTATTGGTTTTAGAGTGCATTTTAAAATTTTGGTTATTACTTATAGAGCTCTGCATGGTCAGGCACCCGCTTACATCCAGGATCTAAATGCACACTCCCCTGGCCAGTCTCTGAGGTCTTCTGACCAAAATCTCTTACTATTCCTAGAACACGTCTCAAGAGGCAACTGTGCTTTTGTGTTGTGGCTCCAAGGCTCTGGAACTCACTTCCTTTAGCATTAAGAACTATGTGTTATGTAGAATCTTTTAAAAATCACTTAAATACACATCTTTTTGGACAAACTTTTAATTAAATTAATTTGGCTGTTGTTGAATTTTCGTGGTATCTATACAGTTGGTACTTTTTGTTTTGGCTATATTTTATTGTAAAGCACTTTGTGACTCCTCTTTGTCTGTGAAAAGTGCTATATAAAAAAAGTAAGTTATTGGACTGAAAATGATCATTTGTTTTAGACACATTTTTGCAAACGTCAAAACTAGGCAGTTGTAATTTATGCACAGCTACCAGGATATAGTTTCAGGAACGTTTTAATAAAATATTTTTTTCCCCCCATATTTTGTATCTTTGTTCTATTGTTTTGTATATTTATGTACTTTCTTTTGTATATTTTTGACCCAGAATTGTTATAATGTATTACTATTTTTTTGTGCAGATGCATCTGCTGTAGAGACAGATAGAGTATCAGTGTTTGTGATGGAGGGAGATTCAGTCACTCTACACACTGGTGTTATAAAAACTCAAGTCAACAAAGTGAAATGGTATTATAATGGCGATCGCATCGCTCAAATCACTGGAGATGCTAATAAGACCTGTACAGATGTTCAGTGTAATAATAATAATTTGAGATTCAGAGACAGACTGCATCTGGATCATCAGACTGGATCCCTGACTATCAGAAACATCACAAACACAGACTCTGGACTCTATAACCTACAGATTATCATCACCAGCAGCAACAGAAGTGAAAAGATCTTCAATGTTACCATCCATGGTGAGTAATTTAATGATTTTTTCTAAGAGTTAAAACACATCATTGTGTGTATTTAAGCAGTGGCATTCTAAAGCTCAAAAGTGCCACTTGATAAATGAGAACATACAAGGCTCTTGTGTGTCAGTTAAACGTGTTTAAGCTTCTGTAAGTACTTGCTTTTGTATGCATGTTTTTTCATGCTCTGTAGTTTTTGTCTCTTCAGCAAAAAGATCCAGCTGTTGGTTTGCATTTCAGATGTTCCGGCTGCAGAACGAGATGAAATGAAGAGAAAGTCAGTGAACGAGGGAGAATCTGTCACTTTGGATCCTGGTGTCATGAATAACCCAAAAGATTTGATGACGTGGCTTTTTAATGACAGCCCCATCAATGAAATCCCTGAAGAACCTAGTAAGAGCTGTGGAGATGTTGTGTGTAAAGATGGCGCTGGGAGATTCAGACACAAACTAGAGATGATTCAGACTGGATCTCTGATCATCACAAACATCAAAACCACAGACTCTGGACTCTATAATCTACAGATCAACAGCAGCAGATTCAGCATAATGAGGACCTTCAGTGTTAATGTCACTGGTGAGAGTAATGTAGCCATTCAGTGCCTTTACATTTGAGCAGTTGTAGAATACAGTTCAATATTGTAAAATCATCTCTCTATATTATCTTTTTTACATGCAAGTTTAAAAAAAATCCTGGATCTATAAAGTGTAATGTTATAAACATAGATACATTCATAAAATTAGTCATTTTTTTGTGCTGCTGTGTTGTTTGAGTCCACAGTGCTGTAATGCAGTTTGAGCTGCTCAAAAACAAATGACCAGATTTATCCATAAAATCAATATTAAACAATTAATGATCAAATTATAAGTGTAAATATCAGTTGAAGATATCAGTAGGTGATTATCAGTAAGTGGATTATCATCACTCTCTAAGTAATATATATGACTGTCTGTCTTTAGCTGTTCCAGATTCAAATTTGTCCACTGCTGCTGTAGCAGGAATTGTTGTTGGTGCTGCTGTTCTGCTGGTGGCTGTAGCTGTAATTGCTTATGTTGTGTGTCACTCTCGCCACAGTAACAATAAACAAGAGAATGGTGAGTATTTATACGGCTGATTTAGGATGAAAATATGATATTTATTGTGTGATCTTTATCATGTAAAAATATGCATTTTTATTCTGATTAACCAAAGTCAATGTGTTTAACTGAGTATGTTATTACTGTTCAAACAGGCAACAAAACAGAGCCCAGATGTGATGAGAAAAATTCTCTATTGACATCCCCTGAAGGGACGTCCACTAATCAAAATGGCCCTCAGTCAAAGGACACTGCTGATGGGATGTCCCTTAATCACAATGGCCCTCAGTCGAAGGACACTGCTGATGGGATGTCCCCAAATCAAAATGACTCTCAATTGGAGGACTCTACCGATGGGATGTCCCCTAATCACAATGGCCCTCAGTCAAAGGACACTGCTGATGGGATGTCCCCTAATCAAAATGACTCTCAAATGAAGGACTCTACTGATGGGACGTCCCCTAATCACAATGGCCCTCAGTTGAAGGATTCTGCCAATGGGACGTCCCCAAATAAAAATGACCCTCAACTGAAGGACACTACCAATGGGACTTTTTATAATCTAGCTGATATTACATTTATAGATGATGAGTGAAAAAGCTTTTGCATAGCTCTTGTATATACTTTGCATCAACCATTGAATAAATGCCTATTTTGAAGTTGGAGGAGAAAATTCTTGAAATGTTTTCCTCAAAAAACATAATTTCTTTACGACTCCAGATAGAAAGACATAAACATCTTGGATGACTGGGGGTGAGTGAATTATCTGTAAAATGTTGTTCTGGAAGTGAACTAATCCTTTAAAGTTAAACAGAAAACAAGAACACTGTTTTCTAGAAATATTCTACACTATTTTTGAATGTTTGTGTATGTATGTATGTATGTATGTTAATTTGATAGCAAGTGCCATTAAACAAATGTGATTCACAAATAACCAGAATCTGTCAGGTGGTTAGTGGTAAATACATGCATTATTTTAATACATAGCATGTTAAAAGCACATTTTAATTTATAGGGCTTTAGTGTCTCAAAATAGCACAGCTGAGTACACTATAGATGTTCTTAAGATTATCTTACTAAAGAATAACTTTTAGTATATTAAGTGCAAAATTAGTGTGTGAAAATAGAGCACTATTATGGAACTGCACTTTTTTTTCACCTGGGGTAGTTGGTGTATATGGTCATACACTGATTACATTACTTGACCACCGCTGCACCGCCTTCACTGATGTTTAGCATTTTTATAGAAATAAAAATCATTTAGTACAATTGGAAAACGTACGCTACAATTCTAAACTGAGAGCATCTGTACCAACGTGATCTCATGATAATACGTATGTATTTACATAAAAATTTGTTCTACAAAACGTACATTTACCTACATTTTTCTAGACACTAAAACGTACAATACTGACGTATTTACAGCATCTAAACGTACAAATACCTACGTATTTTCAACATTTAAACGAACAATACTGACGTATTGACGACACCTAAAAACGAATCCTTATGGATATTAAAATTGCAGTATTCATTTAATTATTATTGTTTTTAGTTGTCATATAATGGCCGTATGTTTTCAATTGCATTATTAAATTGTTTAATCGTTACTCAATATGAAATGGCAACATTTTGTTCTGTTCTGTGTGATTTCTGCTGCCAGCTCATTTCCAAGATGCATGATGTTAAACAAGACTACACTTTAAACCTGTTAGAGCCATAAAGAACATTAAGTAAATTCTAATATTTTTCTATAATATTATATTATTGGTATTAAGAATGATTGTTATTGTTACTTTATACAGTTTGCATATTCTGTAATATTTGTATTGCATACTTTTCATAGGTTGATATCAGCCTCATACGTAATACGTATACGTAAGCGTCCGTTGAACAAGAAGAAGGAGGAAGAAGGGGCCTGGTGTTAGACAGTTTTTTGACCGTTCTTTGAAACCAAATTTAAGTTGAAGCTTGAAGAAGTGTAAATAGTTCTTAAGTTTAATTTTTGATTTTTGTTGTATCCTGACAAACGCGTCAAATCCTTTGTGCCGATCCCCTATGGAAATGGTGGAGAACCGAAAGGAATAGATCGCCATTACAAAACCCTTAAAATAAATAACATTTCCGCAACCGTTTAACCATTCATGTAATATTTACTTTGTTTGCCGTGGTGGGACACAAAAGGCGTTTTCTCCGACATGCTGTGACGAACAACAGAACCATACACTACACCAAAACGCAACATAATTCAAAATTAAGCGATTTTGTTTGCGCGCTGTACTCACAGACTGTAAAAAACATGGACGTAGTGTCCGTGACATCACCCGTAGGTTTCTGAAGAGCATTTTTGAAGCTCTTAGTGGGCGGGAGTTGCCCGTCGCCATCTTGGAATCGCGTCACTGCACGTCACTCCCGGATAATCGAAAATGGGCAAATAGGCGGGACGTGGGTGGAGCTGGTTGCTGAAACCACACCTGCCTAGCGCGACAGTGGTGACAGCAGCGACAATCACTTAAGTGGCCACGCCCTAAATTATGCAGAACTTTAAGGCTTAATATAAATTAAACGGATGAGTTATAAAAAAATTCACCCCCCTGAGAGTTGACATGAAGGGCAAAATTAGTTATATAGACCAAAACCACGTTTTGAACCAGGCTGTAAACATATTTTTTTTCTGTCACTTGGCTGTACTCCAAATCTTCAAAATCCATATGACTGCAAGGAACAGACCCAAATTCTAGCCTCAAGTTTACTGCTGGAAAATATATAAAGAGTTCAGATGCAAAACCAGCTAAAAGCCATCTCGGTCAAAAATTAGATAATGATACTGAGTGAATGCTCTCGACACATATTACACGTCCATCAAATACTTTTTTTCAAACTCGCTAAAATACCAGCCTCAGCCCAATCAGAAGTACCGGTACTTATAGAAACCTATACATCTGAGCCTGATACAAATGCATTTTTAAAGGGGTCATTGGATGCTAAATCCACTTTTACATGTTTTTTTGAACATTAATGTGTGTTGGCAGTGTATGTACAAATCTACCCTATAATGATAAAAATCCTCCTAATAAAGTGCTAGTTAGCAGGTTTAGTGGCTAAAGGCGGCTAAATGCGGCTAAAGTAAACAGGCTCGTCACTCCACAGAGAGAAGAGAGGGGCAGGGCAAGCAGACCTCAGTTGCATTTAAAGCAGCCTTGAGCAGAATGAGATGATTTTTGCAGAGCTGATTTTGGTAAGGTAAAAAGGGTGTTGTTTTACACAACCATTGAGAATTTTTAACCAAAGTATATTATAGTCTTTTCATTAAGACCCTAAAGAATCATATCAACTTGGGCATCTGATGACCCCTTTAAAGAAAGACGTCAGATGGATTTAGCTGGTTTTGCGTCTGAACTCTTCGTATTTTAAATTTTGAATTTTACAGACCTCAATGAGGTTTTTAAGATAAAATGGATAATTGAGTACATTAAAAATATATTCCCCATATATTCCCCAATTTTATATTTAATTCTTTAGGTGGTATTCATTTTCTTTTAAAATGTAATTTTTCTATTGATAAAATCCCAATTAAATTGGCAAATTTTCATAAGCAGGCATTGCTGGCTTGACAATTAATCTATAAGCACAATTTCACACCACATCGATATTTTCTGTGGAATAATAGAGATAACTTGTATAAAAATAAATAAATAAATAAATAAATAAATAAAAAATCTATCTTTAATCAGTCATGGTATGACAATGGCATATTTACTGTTAGTCAGTTGCCTAATGACCATGGTTTGCTTTTGACATACACAGAATTCCTTTAAAAATTTAAAATTCCTGTGAAACCAAAAAGACTATGTTATTTTTGATGCAATTCCAAGTAAAGTTGTTTCATTATTACGTAATTCTGTACATTCTATTAATACTGACCAACAACCATTGATTTGTGATATATTTATTGGCAATATTAATATTGTTAAAGATAAATGCAGTATTAGATATATTAGAAATGTGTTAAAGAATAGTTATGTGCCATGCTCAACAAACTTTTGGTCATCTAAATATGAAAACATTGAGTGGAAGAAAGTATGGTCAATAGCAAATAAGTTTTCCATAAGTAATAAAGTAAAAGAGGTATCTTTTAAGATATTACACAGAATTTATCCTGTTAAAGAATTATTTGAACGGTTCAGACTGGATCTGGAAAACTCTTGTGAGTTTTGTGGTGTTGTTAAAGAATCTGTGACTCATCTTTTCTTTCAATGTGTATAATCAAAATTGTTTTGGGGAGATGTCTCTAACTTCATTATGTTTGGTACATTAATACAAATAGAAATGTATGATGTTATATTCTTTTTTGTACAAGATACCATTGACTCTAAAAGTACAATTTCCTTTCTTACGCAACTATTTGTTTTACTTGAAAAATATCACATTCATGTAAAGAAATGGGCTAAAGCTAAGCAAAATTGTGAACATTTTATTAAAGAAATTAAACAATATGGTTCTACTTTGCAAAATCTTAGAAATAGAAAAGCTAAAAAGACCTATGAAGCACTGTGTCACTTTAACCCTTTCACGCGTACGATCACACCAGCGTGATCATTCTTGGCTGGTCCCTGGAGCGTCCGATCACACCGGTGTGATTCGAACGTTCAGCGCGTCACGTGATCAACTGCTGAATTCAAAACTGCTGAATTCAAATCTGCTTTGGGCTTTAGCTGGCGCTGAGCCAGATCGGACGCACTGAGCGCTTGTCATATTATCGCAACTATTCCGTGTTTTCAACCATATAATGCTTATTTTAGGTCACAGACATTTACATACACATACGTCCTAGTAAAACGATGCATTTATAGTTAGCAAAATACACGCCAATGTCTATGGCAGCGGCAATAATTCCTTATAAATGTTATCTGACGACATGTTTTATTGATATCATATACACATTGTGTAGGTAACTATAAAGTTTACTCTGCTCTTCTCCAAGCTCACCAGAGACTTACTTTAATGTTTTTCGGGAGTAGAGGATGAATTTGCGTTTTGTAAATCCCACAGCTTGATTCAGCGCGAACTAACATGGCGGCGCCCATCACTCGGCATGGATCAGCTAACACGCTCATTATAAAAGTGTTTAAACCTCCAAATACATTTACTTGCACATATTTCAGAATCGGAATATCAGATATTTCATAATACAGTCGTCACGTTTGTGAATATTAATAATAAAAAGGGAAAAACTATATAAAAGTGATACATGTGTCATACAGCGCTATTGTGGCTGCGTTTGTCAGGTGACAAACACGACGCGTCGCCAAGAAAAACACTAAGGCTATAAGTTCTAAATAACGGTCGCCTAAAAAAAAAACTCACTCTGGGGGCTCAGCTAGATAATTTTAAACTCACGTGTGAAAGGGTTAATTTGGTTAATTAAATGTTTTATTTTTCTTTTATCCCTGGCATAAATCTTTTTTACCCATGTAATCTTTTGTGCATCTTTTGTGGAACTTTTTTTCTTTCTCTCTGTATACCCTTTGTCTATTTATTTTATTACTGTTGTGAAATATATATATATATATATATATATATATATATATATATATATATATATATTTGTATTAATGTACATAATTGCATAATTTAAAAAAAAAAAAAAAAAAAAAAATGAATGATGCGCGAGCGCCTTCACGGAATGAATAGGGAAATAATCTGGATAATATTTTCAGCGATTAACAATTTAAATTCTCTGCTCTGCACCTCAGAAACACTGTATTCAGCCAGAGAGGTCTGCGGCTGCAACGCAACGTCATTTAGACTGCTTTTGGTACTGTTTTTGATATTTTTTGCAAAAAATAAATGATTGTGATTGCAATCTGTCTGTCATGCTTTTCTTTATTACTGTAAAGAGAGAGTTATGGTTAGGTTTAGAGGCAGGAGTGGGATTAGCGGCTATAAAAATATTTTTATGCTATATTGTTACTAAAATGATCATTTCCCTGCATATTTTGGTCAGTTACGTTTTATATCCTTTTATATTAGCCATAAAATGGGCAGGTTTAGGTTTGGGGGTAGGCTAAGGGGGGTAAAAATCTAAATCGCTTATTGATAAATAATGCATATTTGTTATAAAACGGGTAGGTTTAGGTTTAGGTTTTGGAGTAGGTTAAGGGGTCTAAAAATCAAAATCGCTCATTTGATAGATAAAAAAAAAAAAAAAAAAAAAAAAAAAAAAGGACAGATGACTGACAGACCATGCTGGAGGATTTGCTGCTCAATCTTGTGCTCAATGACAAACATCCTTTACACAGAGTGCGCATTAATCACGAAAGTAAATGTGAAAGTAAACAGCGCAAAAGCGATTTCAATGCCCTGCTTGTTGATAGCGCGAAAACTATACACAATATTAAAAGGTTTCGGGATGCCAGCGGTAAGAAAATAAATTAAAAATTAAAATGTAGGTCAACTGAATATCGCTCCAATTTTGTGATAGGATGTTAGGCTATGTAGTGTGGGGCCAGGGTGTGCCAAGCTTCTGATTGGGCGTGGAGCCGGGCCTGACCTTTATCCTTTGTACCTTGGCAATAAAAAATCCGTACACCTGATTTGGCATAGTGTACTGGAAGAGAGGTTTCAGTAAGATGAATAAACAACTTTGAGGAAATAGCTTACCATTTAATGAATCGACAACCTGTTTGCTAATCTTCAAAATGTTTCACATTAAACAATACTTTTGTTTGGAATTATTTACCTTAATAAAATTCTAATTTTAAAAGAAGGCAGAATAAACAGGTAGGACTCCTTGAATGTTGTAAAATATTGTGTCTTTAAATATCAATGTTTTCTTTCTTAGACTTGAATTGAATTGTAATGACTGTTATGACTGTCATGTGTTGATATAATGTATTTGAATAAATAAAGGAAATAAGGAATACATGAATAATTGAAAGTATTATATTGTTTGTTGTTTAATGAAAATAAAATGTTCTTGGCTTCCAAGTTTCAATAAATAGACTTGAAATGCAATGACGGTTATCTATGGTGATAATTAGTGACAAATAATTAGTGACAAATAACTTTTATTATTATTATTATTATTTTTATTTTTTTTTTATGTAAAACTGTGGACAGGAAAGTAATGGGAGTTCCCAGATAGGTGGGCTAGGCCAAAACAGAGGGATTACCTGATTGGGTTGTCACAGTGACGGGGTGGGGGTGGAGTCAGATTAGGAGGCACCTGTTTGAAATTCAAAAAAAGCCCGCTTTTCCATAACCAAAGAAACAGAAGAGACGATAGAAGTAAAAAAAATATATATATAACCACGTTTATAATACATGCAAAAGAAGAAGAAAACGCAAATAAACAAGAGAAAATGAAGCGGAATACTTTCATTTCATTTTTCACAAAGATGATTCTTCAATTTATTTTGATATCAGTGTTCTTGTCTTTATTTGCAAACGGTAAGACATTTTAAATTACTATCTGTTGTAGTCAACCATTAAAACAAAATGAAAAATACGAAATTATTCGAAAGTAGCTTTTATCCAATTTCTCACACGTGCTTGACAGCTATTGCATCATATGTTTCAATCTTTTAAATCAGTACATAAATTGATCACTGTACAGTAAGGTGACCAAACTTGCCACTTGCAGGTGTAGCATCTGATTCTGTTCCCCTCGGAATGTCTGTTCCCCCTTACGCAATCATACTACATGTCTTGCGTAGTTGCCGAGTTACCATACGCATTATCAGAACTAACGTACTCATGAAGCGCAACTGGATGTACGGGAAGCAAAATAGTTTAAAAAGTACCGTCTTTTTTCCAAAACTTGAAAAAGTATTTAAGAAGCGAGGTTTGCCCCAACTTTCAACCCTTTGGTTATTACGAAGAAGAAGTCGCTAGCGCAGGCCTATTTGAAGCACAATGTCTGTCACGGGTGTTTTTAAATTTCACTTTATGAGTGAAATAAACAACATAAACAACAGGAAAAAATAATGGCTTCAAAATTCAATTTGATTAAAGAAAAGCATTTGTAAAAAAAAAAAAAAAAAAAAAAAAAAAAAAAAAAAAATTGTATTCATTTGTAGCATTTGTATTCTTTTTCTGTGGATAGATTATTAACACATGTGGAACCATCGCCTACATTCATCACAGAAAATCTGTAAAAATAACAATAATAAAAAAAGAATGTTAGCAGCATTGTCAGCAATTATTCTCTATTCATTTATATCCCACACCAATTAAATAAATAAATAAATAAATAAATAAATGATGTTTTGAAGGCCCAATGCAAGAAATAGGCCCATTTAAAATGACATTAAAGAACAGGTCATTTTTACCATTGTAACTGTTGGAAAGTCAATTTAGTATATTTTATTGACAAGTATTAACTTTGTATCAGGTCTTGGTATATACCTATTTCTCACTGTCGGTAGATATGAATATCACTTACAGTAGTTTTCTTACCATCAACTTGTAAGTTGGAAAAAGGTTTTTTATTTTATTTTATTTTTTATGCCAAACGGGTAAATGCCTCGAGTTTTATAATTGAATATTTCCTCAAACATATTTGGATCCATTGTTCGGACTGTATGAAAATCCCAGCAAGAATAGAAATTCAAGAGACAATGTGGCATGGTCATGTCTCCAATCTATAGCTCTATTGATTAACTTGATTAATTGATTTCATTAGTGCCCTCTGAAATTATGCTTATTATAACAGCTGTATATTTTCCCTTACATCTTGTATTGAGACCTTCTTGTGAAAACAATAACGTTTTGTTAAGTATTCAAATTCAATATATGCCAAGAAGTTATCAGTTAAAGGACTGATGGATGAAATATTATGATGTATTATATAGTCTGTAATACGAGTTATCGAGTTTTATCTGTCTGCACCGACAGATTAGACTAAAATGTATACGCAAAATTTAACTGCATAAATTCAGACATTAGACAAAAACAAAGGAACAATAATTAAAGAATAAATAAAATTCTTAAATTTTGCGTATTTTCTTTAAATTCTTTAAAATAATTAAAACCACAGAACATTAACGGGAGGGTGAGGATAATTTTATTACGCTGCAGTGTGGGAAGACATTTGAAAGTAGCGCCAACATTTTCGTCCCTTTTCGCTTTTCGTACATCCAGTTGTGTTTTGGGTGTATTTGGACGCGTTTTCATCACCAGTGTAGCCAAAACCCATAGTTTTATTTCCGCGTAATTAGGCAAAGTTTGATTAAAAGTTGGTCGGGTTAATTACGCAGACCTGGCAACCCGCTCAGCAGATACGCTTGGTCGAGGGGGAACAGAATCGACTGCAACACCGGCGACACGTTTTGCCCAGGATTTTTAAATTGCCTAAAATAACCATGTTGGCATGTCGGCGCTTCGCCGATCGATCGTTGTATGATCTCAAAGTACCGAGAGAGCGATACTTACACGTCACACAACGATCAAACGTGTGTGTCCCCGGGAAGCGGGATGTCTGGACACCATAGTAGCATAAAGGTACACTGTACACAGCTAGCTTCTTCATGCTGTTTGTTTAGTGTAGTCTACCTACGTGATACGCAGGTATACGCCGTATACCCACTAGGAAAGGTCAAGGATTTCCGTACACTCACTTAAAGAAGCGTTGCATTGAATGAGAATCACTACAGGTAACGAAAGCAAACTCATACTACACTTTTTTCAATGTTTTCGCAAGCCTGCCCTTGACGCTGCTGCTGAAGAAGATGACACGAATCGCTTGGATTTTTTGACTCGTAGGCTTAAAAAAAACGTGCAAATGGTAAAGTTTCGTGAGGACGCACCAGTGGCCGATCGGAGCAGTAACAGATCAGTCATCTGTCGCGAGCGTCTTTTACACTGGCCTCTGGACATCTTCATTACCTGACCTGGTCACGATCAAATATGTTAGCTTTGTTTGGCAGCATTTGTAAATTTACCTGACTGAAAACGAAAGTAAATGAGGGGAGTTTAAATATTTCTTAACCTGTGGCTCCCTCTAGTGGACTGCAGTTGTCCTCTAGAGAGGGGATTTTTGCTCAGCCAATGGAAGTCTACGGGAAATCATAGCTATTTGATCATTGTTTTTACGAAAACTGTAAGTCTCATCAGTTAGAAAAGAAGTTAGAAGCATTATAGCCCTAAAAGGAGATACAGTACAGCTGAAAATTCTTGGTCTCAGAAGAACAATCAGAAGTTTAAGTAGTAAAACAGTATACCTAGCTGATATCTTAAGTAAAATTAGTGTGGTGCATCAGTGAATGCGGGAAAAGGGGAGAGATAACATAGACACCGTGTATGTATGTGTCTGTGTACAGAAGTTAATCCGAATACATTGTTTATGTATCCTTGTGCCAGATGAAGAAATAGATGAGAACTCCTCACTGAAAGTCAGGCTAGGGAATTTAAAAACAGGCACTCTTGAATGTGCATTGGAAATAGTGAGCTGATAAAACCTGTGTTTCAGGGACCTTATTCTTAAATTAAATGTATAAGACTGAGTTAGATGATTAACACTAAACATTAGAAAATCAGTCCAGTCTCCCCAGCTGTAAATGCCATTGGCTGTTAAAGTCTTCTGTTGCTTATAATTAATTGACTTGTTGATATCACATAAGCAGTCTTTCAGAATGCTCTCAGTTATATGGGTCTTTGGGACGATGAGGATGAGGTTGGGAGGGGAAAATCAGAGTATACCCGCTACAAAAAACTAGACTACATGACTGTTTGTATGTGTTATATTATGAATACAGACATCCAGACATATTCTACTCACAATCTTCATGAAAGATATAAAATGGTATTTTTATGACACTAGAATAGCTCAAATCACTGGAGATCTCAGTTTTATCTGTACAGATGTTCAGTGTAATAATGGTACTGAGAGATTCAGAGACAGACTGAAGCTGGACAATAAAACTGGAATGATGACAATCAGAACATCAGATCCACAGACACTGGACTTTATGAATTAAAGATTATCGGCAACAGAAGCAGCAGCAAAAAGACCTTCAATGTTACTGTTCATGGTGAGTCATTTAATAATTTAACGAATGAACCCATTTAAAAACAAGATCTTTAAACAGTTCAGTTTTGATTTAAAACTTTTTTTTTTTTTATAATTTTGTTTGAATGAAGATTTGATGTAAAAAAAATGTTTATAAAATGTATATAAAACAATGATACATGTACAACATTTTTGCAAAGGTTTTAAACATCAGCATAAATATCATTCAATCAGCTGTTGTTTGTGTTTCAGATGTTCCTGCTGCTGAACAAGATGAAATAAAGAGAGAGTCAGTAAAGGAGGGAGAATCTGTCACTTTAGATCCTGGTGTAATGAAAAACCCAAATGATTTGATGACGTGGCATTTTAATGACATTTGCATCGCTGAAATCAGTGAAGAACCCGGAAAGATCTGTACAGATGTTCAGTGTAAAGATGGCGATGAGAGGTTCAGAAACAGACTGAAGCTGGATCATCAGACTGGATCTCTGACCATCACAAACACCACAATCACAGACTCTGGAGTTTATCAACTACAAATCATCAGCAGAAGTTTCAGCATCATTAGGAGCTTCAGTGTTACCGTCACTGGTGAGTATCATTTAGTTTAGTCCCTTGGAGTAATTTTAAAATAGTTTAGCATTTTTTTTTTTTTTAAATCAACCCAGAATTTTTGTGTGTGTTTGAAAAAGTGAGCTTTGACTCAGTATCAAATGGAGTGGAACATTTCTGGAAACTTCTAAAAATTTCAGAAAGTTTCTAGAATGTTTCTGAAATTTACCAGAAAACTTACACCTGTTTGCAGCCCTAGTATTACACTATAATTGAGATCATCACCTTCATGTCAAGTGACACAACTAAAACATGCTCTTCACAAGAGTAATGTTAAAATTAAAATGAGTCTTTTTCTGACAGTTCAGTGATGTGGTGCTGTTTTAGCTGCTGCTCTTCAAAACCCACCAGATCCCATCATTTGTGAGTTAAATCAATATTAGCTGATGACTAAAGCAGTAAAAGTGTAAATACTTGAACACATTAGTAAGAATCACTGCTAAAAATAGCTGCTCTTTAGTAATATCACCATTTTAATGACTTTTAACAATACAGATTAGTAATGGTGTTTTCCAGATTCAGGTTTGTCTTCGGCTGCTGTAGCAGGAATATGTGCTGCTGCTGTTGGTGCTGCTGGTGGCTATAACTCTTTATTTACTGTACTGTCCAGTAGTAAGGAAATGTAAGTATTAAATTTAGGAATGGGAAGTCTTATTCTTAATCACAAAACTGGTTCTTTCAGTAAGTCTGTTTTTTGTAACCTGGTTCAAAAATGATTCACCAGTTTGTTTACAGTACGTCAATACTACGGATGTACCAATCATTTTTTGTTGTTGTTGTTGTTGTTGTTTTGTTGTTTTGCACCCCAGATTTATGTCATTTAATATCAATTTCATCCTGATTTCATTAATGTATTTTGTGTGTACACAAGTACATTTAAGTTTTTATAATGAATCCAGTATATACAGAGCAATGCATATATATTGTATAAAGGAAAAAGTAACTGTAATCTGATAATGAGAATTATCAAATGTTATATACTCTAATTACGAGTACTTGATTTTTGGAATCTGATTACCTAATCCAGATTACATTTAATCAGGTACTACTCAGCTCTGATTGCACATAAAGTTAAATTAACAAGATGGAAATTTTATGTAAATATTATTTTTGAGATTACTCTAATTAATCAAAGTAATGTGTGTTTAATGAGTTTGTTATTGTTGTTCAAACAGACTTTAGGATGGAACACAGTGATCAGGTAAGATACTATGAGCACTGAATCAGTTTGCCTACAAAAAAAAAAAAAATCTGATTTAGATCTGCAAGTTGGCAACATGTTTGTGTGATTTATGTGGTTTGACTCAAAAATCATTACATTGAAAGACCAATAATAACTGACATGAGGACAACTGCTATATTTACTGTTTTACATTATAATAAACAATGGTGTAATACATTGTTATCACATTAATTTAAATCACCATACATTTAACCAACATCAAAAAATTACACTTATTTTTCCTATTCTCTTTTTTTTTTATTTTTGTGTAAGCAAATCATTAGTCCTGTTATTTTTTTTTAACCTTCTGTGAATCTGTTTTCTTACAGGTGAATGGTGTTAATGACTCGTGGCCTAATCAGAGTGACATTTTGCTGATGGATGATGTTAGAAAGATGCCCTCTAATCACACAGATACTCTAGTGATGAACACTACTGATGACTTGTCCTCTAATCATTGAGATTGAGCCTACCTGCTCAGCTGCCACTGAGATTTAACATTATTATTTTTTTGATTCACTGAAATGGAAAGTGAAGAGGGGATAATGAACAGAGAGATTTTCTCATTTCCGATCCTCTGTTCATCATAAGACAATCAATCACAATTATTGCTCAGAGAAATAGTGTCGTCATACCAAGATTTTAAGAGTAGGTACCAATACCAAGTGAAATTTCACCTCAACACTAGTTTCAACAACACAGCAAGAACTAATTGCATTGATAAAAAGTCCTTAGTAACCATTTTACCTTAATTAATTTAAAGGACCAAAACAGCTCCCTTAACCTATCTTAAACTCAGTTTATTACATTCCATGCATCTGTAAATGATGTGAGTTTTGTTTAAAACACACAATGCCTTGTTCCTCAGAAAAAGTGCTACAGCACAATTTCAACATGATAAAACAATAACAAACACTTCTATAGTCAATTTTTTATAATCTTCATGCATTTGTATAATTGTGTGTGTATATATGTGTATATTATATAAGTGTCAAAGCACAGAGTTTGTTATCAGAAATAACGGAACTAAAGTAACACTGAATAATTTAATAAGTGTCTTTATAAATGTGTGTCTTTATAAATTACGCAAAAAGGGTGGATATTTCTTTGAAGTACTGGTGAGCTGCCCCAAATGAGAAGTTGATATGATTTACTTCAGATGATTTACTGTAGAGTTGTTTTGAGAGTGTCCCCCTAACTAATTGTTTTCTTACTTTTGAAGTTCCTTTTTCAAAACTGAATTTGTCAAATTTGGAAACCATTTAAATATGCTTTGTAAAACCTTAATTTATGCTGTATTTTGGGAATACTCTCTGTAAATCATCTTTGAAATTGTTTTTATTGTGAAAAAATGCTATATAAATAAATTTGAATAAAACTGAAAACACTTCTCCTAAGGTTTATACATTAATGTGTGCGTGTGTGTGTGTGTGTGTGTGTGTATATATATATATATTATATATATATATATATACACACACACACACACACACACACACATTATATATATATATATATATATATATATATATATATATATATATATATACACTACCGTTCAAAAGTTTGGGGTCAGTAAGACTTGTAATAGTCTTTAAAGTAGTCTCTTATGCTCATCAAGGCTGCATTTATTTGATTAAAAATATAGAAAAAAAACAGTAATATTGCAAAATGTTTTTACAATATAAAATAATGTTTTTTATTTTAACATACTTTAAAATAGAATTTATTCCTGTGATGAAAAGCTGAATTTTTATCAGCTGTTACTCCAGTCTTAAGTGTCACATGATCCTTCAGAAATCATTCTAATATGCGGATTTATTATTAGAATGATCAATGTTGGATAATATCAACAGTTGTGCTGCCAAATAATTTTTGGAACCTGTAATTTTTTTTTTTTTTTCAGGATTCTTTCATGAATAACAAGTTTAAAAAGTACAGTGTTTATTCAAAATATAAATATTTTATAACAATGTAAATTATTTATTATTAACTTTTAATAAACTTAATTATTAACTTAATACATCCTTGGTGAATAAAAGTATTAATTTCTTAAAAAAATAAATAAATAAATAAAAATGTACTGACCTCAAACTCTTGAACGGTAGTGTATATATATATACTATGCATACATATATATATACATATATATATATATATATATATATATATATATATATTAGGGCTGTCAAACGATTAATCGCGATTAATCACATACAAAATAAAAGTTTGAGTTTGCCTAATATATGTGTGTGTACTGTGTGTAATCATTATGTATATAAAAATACACATGAATTAATGTATATGTTTAAGAGAAATATGTTATCTATGTAAAAAATATTTGTATTTATATATAATATAAATAATATAAAAAATATAATAAATACATATACTTGTAAATATTTCTTATATATGCACCTGAATGTGTTTGTAATTATATAGACATAATAATTACACACAGTACACAAACGTTTATTAGGCAAACTCAAACTTTTATTTTGTATGCGATTAATCGCGATTAATCGTTTGACAGCCCTAATATATATATATATATATATTAATGGTTTGTTTTTAATACAGTTACAATATACATGCCAATTATTCAATTCTGGAAACAACCTTATGTTCTTATGAATACAGCTATATATTTGAAATTTCATTTTCTGAGGAAGGAAATCCTTTGTAAGGAGATCAAAATATTTAAAAACGCCTGATGTAAACCATGCGTTTTTATCTATTATTTCTATAGTAATGCAGTTTGGCCATTCAAATGTTCAAACTATTCCATCATTATTATACGGAAACAGTCATGTCCAGCTTCTAATATGCCTAATTAAAAGTTGACTGTGCAATCACCTTTTATTGGTTGCTTGTATTCAACAGTGATAAAAAAAAATATATTCGTATTTACCAAAATGTAACCACTTGTTTCAATCCACAAACCATGCCCACTACTATTGTGGGCATCAGACAGACATTAAGAAAACATGAATCCAGATGTTTTATCAGATGTGATCGCCCTGAAACAGTTGAGCTTGTTCCAAAGAGGCTAGAAATAATCACTGAATAATTTGTTAAACAAAGATGCAGAAGTGTTCAAAATACTGTTTAAATATTTAAAAGATACAGAGTTAATAATAAGGATTTAAAACTGACTGTGTATATAGTTTTTTTTTTTTTTTTCCCTCCCTCAACGTCAATGCCTCGATCACACTCTATCCCAGTAGGTGGCGGAATATGCACCTAAAGCTGGCTTGCCAACCGGCAATGGCGGGGAGGAGTGCAGATGGTATGGAATATAGTGAGCAAGAGGGGATTGGTAGTGATGAAAGGAGAGAAAGTGATTGGGAAGAAGTAAGGAGTGGAAATTGAGTAAGAAAGGGGTAAGTTGTAAGAGAAAGAAAAAAGGTGAGGCTAGCACAACTGGAATGGAAAGTGAAGGAAGGGATGATGAAGGAGAGGGTCATTAAGAAAGATTGTTTAATGTAGTGGTACGATTTAAAGGAGAGGGAGGAGTTAAGAGGATGGACCCACTTAAGTTAACAAAAATAAGAAGACAAATAGGAGAAGTGAAATATGCAAGAATCTTGGGAGATGGAAATTTACTAATGGTTTGTAATAGTGTGGGGCAGATAGAAAAGGCAAATAAGATGAATTGCATTGGAAAAAATTAAAGTAAACAAAGTAATAAGAGTAGGAGAAAGAAAAATGGGTGGTAGTAAGGGAGTGATATATGGAATTCCTCTTACTGTAAATATGAAAGAGCTAATGGAGAACATGAGGGTGCAAAACAGTTCAGTTTAAAGCGCTGTAAGAATGACAAGGGGAGTTGGAAAAGTAGAAACAGAATCTGTTTTGGTTGAGTTTGAATCAAAGGAAATGCCGAAAGAGGTATGTTACGGATTCCTGAGATATAGTGTTAGGGAATACATACCTAAACCAATGAGATGTTATAAATGCCAAGAATTTGGGCATGTGGTTAAGGTTTGAAAAGGAAAAAGAAGGTGTGCCAGGTGCAGTGGAGACCATGATTATGGGAAATATGGGGAAGAAGTGAGGCCAAAGTGTTGCATTTGGATGTGACGTGTGGCCAAGTATGGTGACCCATACTCGGAATTTGTGCTCTGCATTCAACCCATCCAAGTGCACACACACAGTAGTGAGAAGTGATCAAACACGCGCACACCGTGAAAAATGGGCAGTGGGCAGCCATATTGCTATCGCTGCGGCACCTGGGGAGCAGTTGGGGGAATCGGTGCCTTGGTGCACTGGTTATTCACTCCCACCACCTTTAAACCCCGCCAGACTTGGGACTCGAACCCACAACCTTTCAGTTACAAGCCCGACTCCCTAACCATTAGGCCACGGCTGCCCCCATGGGGGATATGAAGTGATGAAAAAAGAAGTGAAAGTGCAGCAGATAAGAGTAAAGGAAAATATTTCTTATTCTGAGGCTGTTAAAAGGTCAGAAAGAGAAAATAAGAGTCAGAAAAGGGAATATATGGAAAGAGGGGCAAGTCCAATAAGAACATAAAGATCAGTGGGAGGAAAAGAAGAAAATAGTGACATTTATAGCGGGAAATCAGATCTAAAACAGAAAGAATTCAGATTATTGTAAAAGCTGCAATACATCACCTGGATATGACAGGTTTGAAATGGGAAGAGGTGAGGGATGAGCTAAGTGTACAGTCGAGTCAAGAGACGTGTGGGTTAATTATTTTATTATGTTGCTCCTTCAATGGAATGCAAGGAGCCTGATTTCAAATGGGCAAGAGTTCAAACAGTTTATTGTGAATAGGAGAAAAAAAAAACAAAACAGGCAATATATGTGTTCAGGAATCCTGGCTAAAACCAAATTTGGATTTTGTTATATATGGGTATGTAGCAATTAGACAAGATAGGGTAAATGGTGGTGGAGGGGGGTTTGTTACTTTTGTGAAACAAGGGATGCCGCAGAAGGTATTAGGTATAGGGAGTGAATATGAGTATGTCGTAGTGGAAGTATGGGGTGTGGGGAAGAAATTTGGGTAACACTTTCTTTGAAGCCTGTATTTAAAATACATTATAAGGGTATTCTTAAGGCATTATAATAATTGCATAATGCACTATAAAAAACCTTACAATATGCTATACAATCTCATGAACAATCATAACAACAATTACAATACATTATAATACATTATAATTTGTAGTTATAATTTTTAAGAGTATAATTATTTATAACACACAATGAACACCATATTAAATCTACATCTTGTGAGTGGTTAGATGTGTGTGTGTGTGTGTGTGTGTGTGTGCCAACTGATGTCTCTCTCCATATATACTGTCTGTTGGGGAACCATCAAAATAAAGTGTTAGCATAAATTTAGCAAGCATGCTACTAATAATAATTACTGCTAGCTGACATATAGTTGCAGAGTTACCTAACAACAGCTGTCTAAATGTTACCATCAACATAATCAAACTGATATTACAATAAAAATAGTTCAAAGCAAATGTGTCATATTATACATTCATCTGATCTGATACCTGATCACATGGCTTTTGAGAAAATTATTATTATTATTATTATTATTATTACTACTTATAAGTGGTCTTTGCCTGCTTTAAGTAAAGTAACAAGTAACATGGCAAAATTTGAGATTTATAATATGTTATTTACTATGAAAAGTATAATGGATGCAAGCAGATGCAACGTGTTCATTGTGTGTTATAAATCATCATATTCTTAAAAGCTATAGCCACAAATAAATAAATATTATAATACATTAAAACTGTTCTTATGAACACTCATGAGACGATACAACATATTATAAGGTTTTTTATAATGCATTATGCATTCATTATAATGCCTTAGGAATACCCTTATAATGTATTATAAATACGGGCTTCATAGAAAGTGTTACCGAAATTTGTAATCATAAATTATTATAATCCATGCAGAAGACTGCAATTAAATCAGCTTGAGGAAATAGAGGGACAAGATAGCAGTAATATTATATGGTGTGGGGACTTCAATGCGCATAATACATTGTGGGGAAGTGAAAAAGTGGATATTAATGGACAAGTGATAGAAGAGTTATTAAAGGAGAAAAAATTTGTATATCTAAATGATGGAACTAAAACAAGAATAGAGGTTAGTACTGGAAGGGAGTCTGCTCTAGATCTTACATTGGTGTCTAATAGTATGGCAGCAATATGTAATTGGAATGTGTATAAAGAAGGAACAGTAGGAAGTGATCACTATCCAGTTCTCTGTAAAATCAACATAAATTTATCTCAAGTAATTGAAGGAAGAGGAGGAAGATGGGTATTTGAAAAGGCTGACTGGGATAAATTCCAGAAGAAAACTGACAAATATTTAAGTCAGATTGAATATAATGGTGATATAGAACTTCTTGAAAATAAAGTAAGACAGGGTATAATAACATCAGTGTTAGAATCTATTCCAAAAAGTCAAGGTAAAATAAAAAGAAAAGAAGTGCCATGGTGGAATGATGAATGTAAAAATGCAGTCCATAACCGAAATAAAGCATTTAAAATAATGAAAAAAACACATAATTTCATGCATATGATCCAGTGTAAATATGCACAAGCAACAGTATGGAAAATAGTAAGACAAGCAAAAAGAATGTAGTTCAATTGGGAATACAACTCAAATAGGAGAAGTGTGGACAATGATTAAAAAGATGGGTGGAGAAAGGAGAGATTGGATCTACCTGGTGTTGTGTAATGGGAATGGCGGCAGTAACAATGTTGGTACATACATTTGTTAATGTTCACAGCTCAAATAATTTATCTGAGGAAGGGAAGAGGGGTAGACAGAAAGCTAGTACTGAAAGGCACTGAAAGTAATGGAAAGTGATGAAGGTGATCAAAATTTACCATTTAATATAGGAGAGTTAAGTAGAGAATCGGCAAAAAACTGGGAAAACTGCATCAGGGAAAGATGAAGTTTGTTATAGTATGTTAAAGCAGTTAAGTGATGAAGGGAAGATGCTATACAATAGTGTGTGAAGAAGGAAGAGTGCCAAAAAGCTGGAAGGAAGCCGTTATTTTACCAGTAAGAAAAAGTGAAGTGAAAGTGACAACATATTGTCAAGTATGGTACTCGAAATTGGATCTCTGCATTTAACCCATCACGAGTGCACACACACAGCAGGGAGAAGTGAACACACGAACTGTGAATACAATTGGGGGTTCAGTGCATTACTCAAGGGCACTTCAGTCATGGTATTGAAGGTAGAAAGAGCGCTGTTCATTCACAGTCCCCACCTTTAATTCCTGCTGGTGTGGGAATCAAACCATGACTACCCCAAAAATCTGGGAAAGATTCTAGTAAGCCAACAAATTATAGTCCCATTGCCCTGACTTCTCATATCTGTAAGCTAATGGAAAGAATGGTAAATGAGAGATTAATGTATATTATGGTAAAACAGGGTATGGTGACTGAATGCCAAAGTGAATTTAGGAGAGGGAGGGGTACTATGGATGCAGTGTTATGTTTGGAGGATGAGATAAAGAAAGCTCAAATAAATAAAGAGACAGTTGTAGCAGTATTTTTTTATGTGGAAAAAGCATATGACATCCTATGGAGAGAGGGGTTGATGATTAAGTTGTATAAAATGGGAGTTAGAGGAAGAATTTTTAACTGGGTTAGAGATTTCTTGAAAGGCAGAACAATTCAGGTTAAGATAGGAACAGAATTGTCTAGTAAGCATGTGGCAGAGAATGGAGCCCCCCAGGGGAGTGTAATAAGTCCCACATTATTTTCAGGCATGATAAATGATATATATGTAAATGTACAAGTGTACATGGGGAGATCACTCTTTGCGGATGATGGGGCAATATGGAAAAGAGGAAGAAATGTAGAGCATATAGTTAAGAAAGTACAAGATGGTATCCTGCAGGTTGAGAAGTGGGGAATAAAATGGGGCTTTACATTTTCTGTTGAAAAATCTAAAGTAATATTTTTACTAGGAAGAAAATTAATGAAGGTATTAATTTAAAATGACACAGAAATAATTTTGAGAAAGTTAATAAATTTTGCTTTCTAGGATCCAAGGTTAACCTGGGTAGAACATATAAGGAAGGTAGAGGATAAATGTAAAAAAAGTAATAAAAACAATGAGATGTTTAACAGGACTTGAATGGGGAGCGGATTATCAATCAGTGAAATATATATATATATATATATATGTGTGTGTGTGTGTGTGTGTGTGTGTGTGTGTAAGTTTAATAAGGTCAAGGATAGATTATGGGAGTATGGTATATGGGTCAGCAGCCAAATCTGTACTTGCACGACTTGATATAATACAGGCTAAAGCATTGAGGCTATGCTTAGGTGCAGTAAAAACATCGCCAGTACATGCACTACAAGTGGAAGCGTCAAAATCAAATCAATAAAAGGTAATATAGACCTTGTAGATGAATATTATAGATATGTGGAAGATGAATATAGATATTATATTTATACATTTATACATATAGATCAAAGAACCTGAAACTGGAAGGACTGGATCAGCAATTTTTATAGTTAATCAAGGAAACGAGGAAAGCAAACAAACCTCAAATGATCTGAGTGTGTATACAGTTGAACTATATGCTGTCATGATGGCATTAGAATGGATTGGAAAGGAGGACAAAGTAAGTAAAATCTTAACTGGAAGTGATTCATTGTCAGCACTGTACAGTCTCAGGTCAGGTGTGTCCAATAGCCGTCAGGATCTGCTGTATATTGATAACATATATGAGAATAAAATAAAAAGGTAAAGAGTTTCAACTTATTTGGACTCCAGCTCACATAGGTATTTTGGGAAATGAGAGCGTGGATAAGTTAGCTAAACAAGCAATTAAAAAAAGATAATATTGAAGTAAATATAAAGATGTCAAAGGCTGAAGGGAAAAGTATAGTTTGGAAAGAAGCTGTGAGAGAATGGCAACAGCAGTGGGATAGGGAAATCAAAGGGAGACATTTGTATGGTATTCAAAACAGTTGGTACTGAGAGGAACTGGGGAGGGCCTAGAAGAGAGGAAATAGTGATGACAAGATTAAGAATTGGACACAGTAACCTGAATGGTACATTATACATTATAGGGAAGCATCCTACTGGTTTTTGTGAGGTTTGTAAGACATAAGAAGCCATAGAACATGTACTTCTAAATTGCACAAGATATGAAGAACAAAGGAGAAAAATGATGGAAGAATTAGGAAAAGATGGGTTGGTATGGGGCAGAGATAAAGGATGTACTAAAAAGTGGGGTGATTGGGCAAGGCAAGAAAAATGTTTGTAACCAGCCCCGGCCCTAACCAATTTGGCGCCCTAGGCAAGATTTCAGGTGGCGCTCTGTTGCATCGCAGTAAATTCCACTGCTAGTGTACATATACTCATAAGAAACTTAATAGCTTTGTCTTGGAAATTCTTTTATTTAAATAAAGCAATTGCAACATTCAAAATACTTAGAAAGAATTAAAGAAACAAAAAAAAATGAACTGAACATATGAAATACAATATAAATAGCTTACATAAAGTATTAGATTTAAATACTCCCAAAATAAAAAGTGTAAACAAGTGACATTAACTTATAAAAACAATATAAATACAGCACTGTGCAAAATAAGATATTAAAGAAACGAGTAGGCACAAAAAAATACAAGGATTTAAATAAAAATAAAAAGATGATCTTACAAAGACCTCTAGTGGAGCCAGTCAGCCGGGTCTATTGGAGCAACAGAAGGTCCGCTTGATGCTGCTGCATCACGTTGGGTTGTGCTGCTGAGGTGGAGGTGACAGGAGGATTTGCAACGGTGGGACTGAGAAACCTCAGCAGCGCATCTGAAGACAGAAGAGGAGTATGTGACACCAGTCTAATAATAAACACATGATTTCAAGAATAAAATAAAATGAAATAATATAAATGAAAAACCTAGAGATACATGCATGATGTAGACTATACTGTATCATATACTATGTACTTTTTCTGATATACAAATTATATTAGTAATTCATATATTAGTAACAATTTCAATTTTATTGTCATTACAGTGAAATGCTAATTAGCAGAATGCAAAGAATGAGTAAACTGCAGTATAATATACCATGTGGGAATGCTAAGTTATGCTCTAACATTATTGATGTGCACTTTAACACTGATGTAAAGTTTAACATGATAAACGCACTTCAGACAATATGAACTGTAACACAACAAACAGCTAGGCTTACAACTATGGAAAATGAAGTGCATTTTGATTGACTATTACAAGCTGGGAAAACGTCAGATAACCATGTCAATGCAATTAACGTTATAACACCTGCTGAATAGATCGAATATTTACACATTTGCCTGAGGAAGGAATGGTGGGGGTAGTTACATTACTATTTTCTATAACAACTAGGCCCTTCCATAACATTAGCTGACGTTAAAACTAACAGATAGTGCTAGCTATTTATTGATTAGAAAAACATGTTATGTTAATTGTTAATGACGTTATCAATCATCGTTCGGAAACAGCTAAATAATATCATTGACATCATCTTTACCGTAACATTACCTCTGTCTTTGTCGCGTTTTTCTTTCTTCTTCTTCTTTTTTTTTTTTTTTTTTTTTTTTCCCTCCCCTGGGCACCAGACAGTTTGGGACGTTTTGACATGTTGAGCTTGTTGACCCATCAAAAAAAAACGACCACCGTGTAGCCGGTAAAGTCTGATTATTCGGAAGAGGGGGGGCGTCTTAGGCAAGTAGGCTATATTATTATTATTATTATTATTATTATTATTACTACTACTACTACTACTTAGTAGGCTTTGCTATGCAGTTAAATTAATGTGGGCTTATTCTTTTCTTAAGTCATAATACCAACTAGTTTTAGGAATAGTAGAAGTTACACTTTTTTTCTTCCTCCATTTCTGGCGCCCCCTGGATGTACGGCGCCCTTAGCATTTGCCTATACTGCCTATGCCACGGCCCTGCATACAATTCGTGGAAGAGTGAAGGAAAAGCGCACGTGGTTCTATAGACCAATTATCTGTTTGTAAACATTCGGGATGCGCGCGCAGCATGGTTGCAGAAAACCCGGGAGAGCTCGCCTTTACAGCTAGAGCATTACAAGGATACGGCACGAAATACGTAGATTTAAAAAGAGTATAGATTATATTGATTAGATGTCATTTTCAAAATGTTATTCGCATATTACAACAGCTTGTCACCCAGCGATAAACACTGTTATTCAACGAAATTGACGTTAGATAGTGGGACAGTCTTACAGATCCGAAACCAGGATGACGTTTTTATGGGCGGTTCAAGTGGCAGTCTATGGAGCCATGGAATAAAAGAATAAAAAATGTAAATTTGATTTTATATTTCAAAATCCTGACTTTATTTTCGCAATTCTGAGATTACATCCCACAAATCTAGAGGAAAAACAACTCGTCATTCTCTCTTTCCCCCTCGGTTTAAATCCCAAACTTCTGGCTTTTCCCCCCTCAGAATTAACAAAGTCATTAGTTTTGTTAAATCGAGTTATAAAGTCCGAATTAGGAGACATAAACTTGCATTTGTGAGGAAAAATGTCAGAATTGTGAGATAAAATAATTAAAAAAAAAAAAAAGTTCGGTAAAATGTTAATAGTAATAGGTTTAAATAATATGTCATGCTGTAACTGTATGGCTAATACAGTACATGAACAGCATATGTGTATTATGTAGACCTATTGTTTAATCAAATTTATGCTTTAAAAGTAGAGTAATCATAGCAGTTTTCATCCATAGTGTGTCAGTTTTAACGTCTGCGTTTAGTTTCAAATGCCGTCTTTGACTACAGTATTGTATAAAAATTATTAACATTCCGGTTTTGACATCAAAAGGCACAAAAATATTTTTTTTTTTTCTCTTATTCCATGGAGTTTACCCGTTTACCTCCATTCGCTACCAGTGTTTTTCTGCAACCACTATGCGCGCGCAGCTGCAAGTGACCTCACTGTGACGTCTACTCGAAATTGGTCTATTGCTACGAGACTGTTCACTGAAAGCATGGACTTGATTTTGAGTGCTGTGTTGCTGTTATCCCTCGCACATGGTAAGCCATATTATATTATGTTTTGTTATGTTCTAGTCAACCATACAAATGAATGACGACCACTGCGGAGTTCTTGACAAGATTTTGGCATTGTAAAAAGAAAAGAAAAGAAAGAAATAAAAAATATGAAATTGAAGGTTTAATGTGCTGATTTAACAGCTAACTGAACACTGATAGCAATATTATTGCTTCACAATAAATTACATTTAGCCTGCAAAACAAAATAGAACAACGTTTGTTACACAACCATTGCAGTTTAAAAAGGTTACAGGTATTATTATAATATTCGGTCCCTGTACATGAGGAGTCAGTCATCCGCCACGTGGGAAAAGTGAGTCACTAGCTGAGGAGTCAGTGGTCTGCTGCGTGAGGTGAGTGTGTATGCAGATGCAACGCCGGCCTACCAGTGGGAAACTTAGTAGCTACTGGCAATGTTAAAGTAAATTCCCGCGACAAATCATTAGCCTTATATTTGGACCTTTTGGCCCGCCATAGTGATCTACTGTTTGCTGCATCTCAGAGTCAGAGCGGCTCCTTTGATTGACAGTGAATGCGGTGACCATTGTTTTTGAATAGGCTGTAAGCTTAGCTCTCGTTTGGGACCGCAACATGCACCATTTACGCTTTGTTTTCACATTAGTATAATTTTCAACATTTTAATTCGCAAATATTTACAGTATTTCACCTGATTTGTAATGAGACGCGTTTGTAAACCTGTTTTCATTGAAGCTGGAGTTTTCCGCCAAAATGAAAGCTCTTCTTCTTACTCGTTTTTATTGGCAGTTTGCAGTCTTAAATAGAGCATTACCGCCATACTGTAGGCGATGAATCAGAGACTTGTATATCCCTATTCCCAAACCAGTAGGACTCAAGCTTGCTGCGTGTTCAGCTTCTCCAAAAATGAAAGCGCAACAACTTCTTCTTCTTCTTGTATCATTCCGGCAGTGTAGACGCAACTAGGCATATTACTGCCCTCCACAGGCCGAAGTTTAAACTATATTCTTATACACAGTCCTGTGCTATGCAAGAACTGAAGAACTGCCTCAGAGATCAGTTTATGCTCGTCATTATGTCCAAACAAAGAAATGACAGAAAACACTTCAACTCCATGTTCTGCTAATTTAATAAAAAGAGCTTAAAAAAAAAAAAAAACATGCTTCCATATTCCCACATTCACATAAACCAGTATTGTGCTTTCCTACAATATATAAAAAGTAATTTAACCCGCAATGCCCCAACCTCAATCTACACATTTTTACTGAATCCCTTCGGGATGGTCAAGTACAAAAACAATTTTTCTTAACTCTAGGTTGTATGGAAAAATAGTGTCTACCCTTGATTCCCTTTTCCCATCCTTTATGCCATTCTTTAATTAATCCCTCTTTAACTCTTTCCCTCAGTTCCACCCTTCCCAAGGATACATGGATATCTGTTTATCTTCCTAAACTCTCCTTTGCTATATAATCTGCTTGCTGATTCCCTATCACCCCAGCATGCCAAGGTACCCAACAAAAAGTGATATTGCAACCAAACCCAACTCTAAAAAACACACTCAAGATATCATTTACAATATCAGGGCACACTTTAGATTTTCCTGCTTTTAAAGTTTCCAGAGCTGCTGAAGAGTCAGAGCAGATGAGAACTTCTTTCGGTCTAGCTTCTTCAATCGACCAGAAAGCCCATAAAATTGCCATTAATTCAGTAGTAAGAACAGAACTTCCATTCAAAATATGTCAACCAATTTTTAACCCTAATTTCTCCACATACACCCCAAACACAGCTCTCCCATTAACTGGATCTCTGGACACGTCTGTAAAAATAATTAAGTTACTCTGTTAACAAAATTAAGACTATTCTTGGTACCGTCTCCATCTTATCAGCAAACTCAATTTTCAACTCCGGTATCACCCAATGTTGCATAGGTAACCATATACAAAGGACCCATAATCAATTATGGACCTGATCATGGCCTGATAAATTAGCAATAACGTCTCTCTATTGGCTCCCCATTCACATCCAGCCAGACTTCTCATAACATTCAGGACTTTTCACACCTTTCCACAGTCTTACCTACATGCACCGCCCAAGTCAATCACTCTTCAAACCAAACACCTAAAAATTTAAAAACCTTTACCTTCTCCAATGGAGACCCATACATGTACAGCCCTATATCAGGTAATTTTCTTTTAAAACCTAATATCATGTATTTTGACTTAGATGCTGAATTTTTAAATCCCCATGTCCTCTACCAACACTATCATTCTTTGAATTTGATTTAAAACAAACCTTACATTACACCCTCTTTTCGAAATGGCCCCATCATCTGCAAATAAAGAAAACCCAAATCCTCTTTATATTTTACCAAAAATATCATTAATCATTATATTAAATAGCACTGGACATACTGGACACTGGATAACACTTCCCTGTGTAGTTCCATTCTCTATTTTCACAGCCTTTGAGCTTACACTACCAACCTTTACTTGAATTGTTCTATTAATTAAAAAATCCTTTATCCAATTAAACATTCTTCCTCTAATTCCTAAATCAAAAAAAAAAAAAAAAAAACACATTAATCCCTCCTTCCACAAAGAATCATATGCTTTCTCAATATCCAGGAAAACAGTAACTACTACTTACTTATTGCTAAATGCTCTTTTAATATCCTGATCCAAAACTGCAACTGATTCCATTGTAGACCTTCCATTCCTAAAACCATTCAGAGCATTAACAAAGAGTCCTTTAGTCTCTAAAAATATACTAATCTGTTAGTTACCGTAATCTTACAAAGCACTGCCGTGAGCACTATTGGACGATATGAACTAGGATCAGATACTTCTTTACCTGGCTTTAAAATAGGAATCACAACAGCATGTTTCCATTCCTGGGCAAATTGCCCTCTTCCCACACTGTATTAAACAAAGCTAAAATTTCTTCAAGTACAATATCATCCAAATGTTTCATTAACTCATAACACACCATATCTCTTCCTGGGTGGTATTGCCTCAGACATAATTGCATCCTTCAATTCTTTTACTGTAAAAAATAAATGAATAGGATTTTTATTTTCAAAACTCCTCTCCAACTTCAACTGATTAGCTGCCATCAACTCATCTCTCCTCCTACACCTCTCAATCCCCAAACTTTCTGATCTATGCACTGCTTGAAAGCTATCAACACACATATCTGCTTTTTCCTTATTAGAGACTGCCTCCACATCACCCTTTTGTAATACTGGTATTGATCTTCTTTTATATATCCCTATGTACAGCTGACCACAATTGCCTTACTGGAGTTTCAGGGCCTAGCGTATTACAAAACGTCCTCCAACTATTTCTCACAGAATGAAAATTCTTTTTTTCCCCCTGAATTCTTGGCTCATGCTGAGTCAACTGAAGTCCAAAATTCAAAAAATGGTAAGGTTTATTTTTTTTCTGTAGTTTTTTTGTTTGGAAAGCCTACTTTTTTTGAATTTTCGATTTAACACATTTAGTTGATTAGTCGAACCGTTTTCAAATAAAGCGCAAATAAATTCTACGAAAAGCAAGCAATATAAAAAAAGATTATATCTCCACAACGGTTTGGCATATTGAGACCAAACTTGGTGTGTCATAACAAGCATGATCTGAGCATGGCTACCTGCAGTATTTCAGTGCAGTGCCACCTAGTAGTAAGGAGATATAGAAAATGGCTAATTTTGCTTAGAACTTCTGAATGGTTTGGCCAAACTGGTCACAAAATTGGTCTCTTCAGATTCGGTACATCATGCTGAGTCCATCCATACCCAGTTTTCCCATGGGTGTCAGCCATATTGAATTTTGTCAGAAAATGTTATATTTTACGAACGCATTGACGTATCGTTATTAAACTCGGTATGTGTCTTTGGCACCATGCCCTGACAGTACTCAAAAATTTGGAGGGCAGCGCCACCTTGTGTTTGGAATGTTACAATGTTAATACAATACAATGTTTCCTGAGCAGCAGATCAGCATATTAGAATGATTTCTGAAGGATCATGTGACACTGAAGACTGGAGTAATGATGCTTAAAATTTAGCTTTGATCACAGAAATAAATTACATTAAAATGTATTCAAATACATTTTAAAAAGTTATTTTAAATAGTAAAAATATTTCACAATATCGCTGCTTTTGCTGTATGATGGACTGTTCATAGTGATCCTGACTATTATATGTTATTTTCAAGTAATTTTACTGAATAGTTTTGGAGAAAATTAAAGGCAAAATCACCCCAAGCATTGAAAAGCATTCTAGCACTTTTTAATATTTTTTTTTTCTCAAGTTGTATTAAATCAAATTAATAAATAAATAAAAAATAAGGTGACAAAGTAAAAATCCAGATCCCTATTTATTTATGTTCTTACAAAATGAAAACAAGTCTTTTTCCTGTGACAGTGCAACCTTTTGCAAATTATTTAACCTTTCATTAATAAATATAATTATTAATATATAATAATACATATAATCTGAAAGCTGAATAAATAAGCTTTCCATTGATATATGGTTTGTCGGGAAGAGGACAATATTTACCCGAGATACAACTATTTGAACGTCTGGAATCTGAGGGTGCAAAAAAAAAATAAATAATAAATAAATAAGAAAATCACCTTTAAGTTGTCCAAATTAAGTTCTTAGCAATGCATATTACTAATCAAAAATTAAGTTTTGATATATTTACAGTAGGAATTTTACAAAATATCTTAATGGAACATGAACTTTATTTAATTTCCTAATGATTTTTGCCATAAAAGAAAAATCAATAATTTTGACCAATACAATGTATTTTTGGCTATTGCTACAAATAGACCCCAGTGACTTAGGACTGGTTTTGTGGTCCAGGGTCACATATATACTTTGGTTTGATATTCCCTTTATTTATTTATTTATTTTTTTTTTTTCCCAAAATGGTACAGTTATTGACTTGACAATACAATAATAGCCACGATGACTGTGAACAGAAATCAGTTGAAATAAGATTTTTGAGTGTTTGAATATGGGACATGATGTAGAAGTGCAAGGATGCAGTTTTACGCTTGGGGTGAATTTGCTTTTAATTTACTCCAAAACTATACAGTAAAATGACTTGAAAATTATACAGTACTAGTCAGGATCACTGTGAACAGGAATCAATTGAAAGAATTAGCAAACCTATAAAGGAAAAAATTTTAAGAGTCCAACACACAGCATTTGGTCAGAATAGGCCTGAATGACTGGCCAGAATGGCGTTGGTCATTTTCAAATCACAATACAATAGACTGCATTTAAAATTATTTTCACAGGCTGCATAATGCTGATCATGAATATTGAAATTTGAACTTTAGAGTAAATTTAACTTATTTTGTATTCTGGGAAATGCGTTTCTTCTGTAGCTTCTGAAGGAAAATTTATATATTTAGGCAAAATAAGAAAAAATGTACACGTCTCCATTCTGTTCAAAACGTTTAAGCCCCGGCTCTTAATGTATCGTTTTTTTCCTTCTGAAGCATCAGTCAGTGTGTGAACCTTTTGTAATAGTTGCATATGAGTCCTTCAGTTGTCCCTCAGATGAACCTCAAAATCATAGTCTTTGTTGGAAATGTCTTTAATGTGAAATATCTTATTGAAATGTCTATTAAATTACTCATGTTATTGTAAAGTTGTACTTACTATTTTATTATATTATTCACGTTACTACAATATGTACTACATAGACTTTTTAGTATTACAAATATCACTTTCAGTTTATTTTTACTGTGCACTGTATCTGTAACGGGACTCTTCTGAAGCGTGATAGATCCAAATGCGAGCTTTATTAAACAGATCGTAGTCAAGACAGGCAGGGTCAGACACCAGCAAACAGTAATATCCAGGGAAAGGCAAAAGCGTAATCCAATGAACAGGCAGAACATCAAAATACCAGTGAGCAGTCCAAAGTAGCAAAATAAACAAGGCAATGAAACCAGGCAAAAACTATGGCAAGGAAGCTAGACAAAACTATGACTATGAAACAAAACAAGGCAATGAAACAGGAAAAACGCTTGGTAGAGTCCACACAGGCAAAACAATACTTAGCAACCTCCTGTTTGGCATGGTCCTCCTTAAATGGCTGCCTCATGGTAATGAAGTTACCAAAGAAGCAGCAGAGGGAGCGGTAACAGACAGTCCATGAGCAAGGGCTTCCTCTGCTGGCGTGGCGTTACAGTATCAGCGCATAATATTTTACCAATATAACTTTTTTTTTTTTTTTTTTTTTTAAGTTTTACTGGATACATAAAGGATGATCAGTTACATTTGTTATTGTTTGTTGTGGAGTTTATATCTGCATGGTTTTATTCCATTTTCTCAATGATGGTAAACTATTAGTACAGATGTATTATTTCTCTTTTTTTCCAGTATTTCAAAGGGAAAGATATGTGTTCTGACCTGAAGCACAAGAAAAGTTCAAATGTTAGGGTTGAAGTCAGATAAATGAAAAGGCTTAATTACATTTTTTTTGTACATTAAAATTACATTACATGTATATATTACTACGTTGTTATTATTAGAACTGTTACCGGAAAAAAAAATAAAAAATAAAAAATAAATAAATAAATAAACCAAATCATTAAGCATGACAAGTGCGAGCTCTCACAATTTCCTACGAAAATTAATAACTTTCCAAGCCGCACTATGTTTTGGGCTTAAAGGTCTGGCTGCGTGAGACTAAAGCCCTCTACACACTGCATGATTTTTGGCTGTGCATCGTGAAACAATCGTGGCGATTTCTGTGACCGTGGCTCCTAGTCTGTGGTCCTATGTCGTACAGTAAGAAAGGTTCAAAGGCTGCCGTTGTCACGGTCTTGCAACCAAAGATAGCCTATAATAATTTTCTGACAGATTCAGAAATTCAGTCTGATCACTGCATGGTGTGTTTGCTGCCACAACCCACTTTTGCTGACCAGCCAATAAAATGTGACATGAAATCAACATGACATGGCCCTAAAACTTATAATTTCTTACCTCAAGCTCTTATTCCTTTCTCTTTTGCCACTTCCACTTTTTTTTTCTGCACACATAGAAACTACAACTGCCAAAGTGTGATTTATTATGCTCTTTTTGTTTACCACTAGCGCATGCTGATGACCTTATATTTTTCTATAGTAATGTGTCATCATCGTACAGTTTACATGCATGTCGTACACACGTTTATTGAGAAGCATATAACTGCAGCCTGGAGATCACCAAATGGGGGCAGGAGCTCCAAAATAGTGTGTGGCTTCCTCCCATTGACAGACAGACACATAACACTCATGCACATTTTTTTTTTCCCCAATCCACTTCAGCGCAAACTCCGCCCCACAGCTGATTGTAAAGATTTTATTGGTTATGTCAGTCACACTATGATACAAAATTGCTAACACCTAAACCTACCTGAAATTGACTGCATGGCGGGATTGGTGCTGAATAGCGTGGTAGATAAACAATTAAAAAGATTATGCGATATGAGATTGCTGCACAGTTCCGGAACTCCCCAACCGGAACTCACCGGAAAATAACACCTTTTTAGTTACATCAAGCTTCACTACCCCCTCCTACCCTGCAAATATTGAGCCTCGAGACGCTCTTTAAAACCTTTTCCCTGCGCTGTCATGTTACAGCTCGCGGGAGAGCTCTTGGGTGATTCCTGTTTATATCATTAAGCAGAGGTTCAAACTCCAGTCCAAACACCACTTGGCACAAGTTTTGGGGCTCTGCACTCACTGAGCATATTTATTTATATAGCATATATATATTGTGACGAGTCGACTGCCTCCCCCCTATTGTCAGCTGCACCCCGTCGGTAATCGCCACCCTTCACCAGGCTCCCGACGGGAGTGGGCGTGTGGGAGGAGGAGGGGCGCTGAAACATCCAGGTCTGGCGGCGTGTGATGGGGCACACCTGATGTGAATGCAGCCTCATCACCGCCGCTGTTAAAATGCCGAGCGCGCCTCTCCTCAGGAGACCGGTCTCTTCCCCGTGCATGCACGCTGGTGTCCTCGTGGGTCCAGGAAGGGGTGAAGAGGGAACCAGCGCCGCAGGACGAGTTGCCGGACCCCGCGGGTCCGGATGAGGACCGCACCCGTGACGGCTGGCGGGCTAGGATCCCGGGCCGTGTAATCCCCCAGAAGCGCCGCATAGGTGGAGGAGGACGATGTCGCTAGAAAAGCCGCCGCCCCTCACACCCCGGACCTGAGCGGGGAGCGCGTGCGGCCGCCGGACTCCGCCCCTTACCTGGACCCTTCCCTTCGAACACTACCCCTCCTTCACGGAACC